>NW_018480005.1:0-12762 GCF_002113885.1 Mizuhopecten yessoensis | reverse complement strand
ATATTTATTATCTACTGTATGTCCTTGTTATATTTATTATCTACTGTATGTCCTTGTTATATATATTATCTATTGTAAGTCCTTGTTATATATATTATCTACTGTATGTCCTTGTTATATATATTATCTACTGTATGTCCTTGTAATATATATTATCTACTGTTTGTCCTTGTTATATTTATTATCTACTGTATGTCCCTGTTTGATTTATTATCTACTGTATGTCCTTGTTATATATATTATGTACTGTATGTCCTTGTTGTATGTAATATCTATGGTATGTCCCTGTTTGATTTATTATCTACTGTATGCCCTTGTTATATATATTATCTACTGTATGCCCTTGTTATATATATTATCTATTGTATGTGCTTGTTATATATATTATCTACTGTATGTCTTTGTTATATGTCATATCTATGGTATCTCCCGGTTTGATTTATTATCTACTGTGTGTCCTTGTAATATATATTATCTACTGGTTGTCCTTGTTATATTTATTATCTATGGAATGTCCCTGTTTGATTTATTACCTACTGTATGTCCTTGTTATATTTATTATCTATGGTATGTCCCTGTTTGCTTTATTATCTACTGTATGTTCTTGTTATATATATTATCTATTGTATGTCCTTGTTATATATATTATCTCCTGTATGTCCTTGTTATATACATTATCTAATGTATGTCCTTGTAATATATATTATCTACTGGTTGTCCTTGTTATATTTATTATCTATGGAATGTCCCTGTTTGATTTATTATCTACTGTTTGTCCTTGTTATATTTATCATCTACTGTATGTCCTTGTTATATGTATTATCTACTGTATGTCCCGGTTATATATATCATATATTGCAAGTCCCTGTTATATATATTATCTACGGTATGTCCTTGTTATATATATTATCTACTGTATGTCCTTGTTATATGTATTATCTATAGTATATCACTGTTTGATTTATTATCTACTGTATGTCCTTGTTATATATATTATCTACTGTATGTCCTTGTTATATTTATTATCCATCGTATGTCCCTGTTTGATTTGTTTTCTGTGGTATGTGCCTATGTTATATATTATCTATGGTACCTACTTGTTAACTTGTCTCAGCAGATTCGGTATTCATGAATTTACTCCATATGCAGGTTGATGAAAACAAATGACGTCATCAATACGTCACTGGGAAATATTCTTAACATTGTGTGATTTGAATTATGCTCATAAGTTTGTCGTGTTGTTTTGATGTCATGAACCCCTGTTCTCACTTTGAGGACGCGCTATTGATATGATCTGACTCAGATTTACATGATGGGTGTCGACGATGAACCAGAAGCCGTTTTCCCTTCCGGAACACCTGGTCTTTTTTCAAGGATCAAAATGTAAATGCAAAAAGATGGAGCAGCGCTTACATCATTAGAAAGTAGACAAAAAATGATTATATCACACATAGGATGCAGCAAACGTTAAATATATTTGACGTGTAATGTCGTACTATGCTGACGAGTAGAAGAACAAACTATCCCAGTTTCAATAAAACACACAGAAAAGGTTTTGGGAAGATAATGCATCACTTTCTTTTAATAATGCTAGTAAGTCATTAAAGTATATATTAGAAACTACAATATTATAACACTTTCATAAATAAATTCTAATACAGACAACCAACCATGATGACGTAATGTAAATAGATATCAAATTACACAGGAAACTAATATTGTTTATGTTCATGACTTTCGTGCACTATGGTACCATAATAATGATATAGTCTCCTTTGAAACACAGTTTTCTGAATCCCCTCAATCAGACAGTGGTATGCAAATTCAATTGTAGAGATATGATGGTAAAAATGCTCGGAACTGGTTTGATAATTCCTCTGCTTAGGATTCAATTTTGTTTCGACTCTTCTTAAAATGCAATTCTGTAAGATTATAGACAGGATTGTTGCGAACGTGATAGTTGTAATCGATACTAAAACGTGAGTCGGCAATATTGCTGCTGGCATTCCAGTATCTTCTAAAAGCTTTGTCTCATTCATAAATTGCCTGCCTCTTTCTTGGAATTTTTCCATTGAGAAATATTCTGTCTATGTTTTCATTCATAAGAACTGGTATCACAAATTTCATTCAGAAATATCAGAACATCTGCCTTCCTGATTGAATTTGCAGTGAATGGCAGACGTAGATCCTAGCTGATATCAACACTACTACGACGTCTGTGCCGTTAGAAAAGAATCAATCAGTGTCCATCTGCCTAAATCATACAGAAATGATGGGGCCGATTTATTACCGTCATAACCCTAATGGGCCACGGCGAGGCAACGACGCATGCGTAGAGATTACGGCGCAGAGACTAAATTAGATAAAATAACTATTTTCACTGTACTCGTGGAGGATAGACGGCCATTCTGGCGGGATCATATTGTCTCTCTATCTAGATCAAACGCTGGTACCGGCTAACAGCCGAGTAGGAGTAACCCATTAGTCTTCTCCGACACTGTATCGTTCATTCAGCTTTATTTATCAGTTGATTGAACCCTAGTATATTGATCACAACGAGGACTATTATTTATACAATATCTTCGGAATATATCTGTACGTATATATACAACTGATCAACAGTAAGTTCTGTGATTTTTTCCCTAATCGGTGAAACTGCGTGCAGAGTCCAAAGACTCAATAATCTGGGGTGCAAACTAATTTGGGTTTGCAGAATCGACATTCTTGGGTTCGAAATGGTTTGAAATGGGTTCACAAGCTCAAGACTCTGGGGTTCAACATTATTTAAAATTTGGGTCACAGAATCTAGCTTCTAATTGCAAAGATATTGTTAATAAAAATCATTTAAAAAACCTATTGTTTCTGTATTAGGTAGTGGTCCTACACTATATCAGCACAAGCCCAGTAAACACATATGCACACACGATGACCATCTTTAGACTAAAAGTACACGTAACGTTTATGACCGAGTTCCTTTTATAATTTATCATAACACGTTGCCGGTCGTATCTAGCTTGAGATCGTGTTGACAGACAAGTTTCAATCACTGCCTTATTTCAAGATGTATCGGTGATCGATCTGTAGGAGCCTAGAAGAGCGTGCAATGTACCTAGCAGGTTAAAAGCTTGTCACCCTCCGGAGGCGTTAACAACAGCGAAAGGAGCGGATCAAGCTATTGGCAGAAACAAAACAAAAACCGATCTCGGCGCAACACATTTTCCGCAGATTTTATACTCAGCTAATCGAATAGAAATATCGTTTTAAAGCGACGCAGGACTGTTACAATTTTAAGGAACACGAGCATGATAATTTTATTAACGGAACGATCGAACTTCTCCCTATTTAGTTAACATTGAAGTACATGCGGTATATCTCCAGCTTCTCTGGGCAATATCTGTACATGACTGTTTGTCTGTCTGTCTGTTTGTATTTTTCGTTGCCCCTTAAAGGTTTTGGCCATAATTTGTTAACGATATTTGTTTGGTTATTGAACTGATAGTAAATTACTCTACAATAAGCAGCGTAACAACTATTTATATATATTGTAGGAAATCATTCCTTTTCTCATCGATTCATTATAATAATAATACTTCGAGGTTCTTATATACCGCTTTATCACAACTTAGTTCGTAGGTCGTCTCAAAGCGGGTCACAAATTAGTATCCGTGGTTGTAGGGCCTTTGCAACCAGTCCATATCTTTCTCAACTCCCTGGGGAGCACACAGCCGGTGCTGCCATTTCGGCGCTGACAGCTAGCATTCAACAATTCCAGCACTGCCCAACCACGTACTCAATTACCAGTTGGGTAGACTGGAACAAGTGGAGTAAATATCTTGCTCAAACCCAGCTAGCACACAGATATCGGGCCGATGTCGGCGTAGGGCGGAATATCGGCTAAATATACCATCATCGGGCCGATGTTGGGCCGATATCGGACCGTTATTACTTTATTTGCAAAAACATATTTACAGCACATATATATTTCAGAAACATGATCGAAAGAGTGGAAATATGCTATGTTGTTAATAATATTTGTACAAACAAATATCCCTTATGTAGATGGCATACTGATATCGGCCCGACTTCGGACCGATATCATCATAACGACATTACCTAATTATCTCCCCTTATGGATTTTCCGTACATCGGGCCGATGTGGGGCCGATATTAGACCGTTATTACTATTTTTGCGAGTATGTATTTTCAGCACATGTAAATTTCAGGACCATGGTCGAAATAATGAATACATGATTTGTTGTTAATAATATTTGACAGTTAAATATCCATTATGTAGATGGCAAACTGATACCGGCCCGACTTCGGACCGATATCTTCATAACCACATAACGTGATTATCTCCCCTGATGTATTTTCCATACATCGGGCCGATGTTTTGCCGATCTGGGGCCGGTATTGGACCTTATTTTGAGAATAGATATTTACAACACATATACCGATCCATGTGCGACATGTGTGTGAAAGTGACGATTTGTTTCCAAAATATCAGTTTGAAGTGCGCTCCGGGCGCGGGTCGCATATTTCCCGCATATTATAGAGGGCCGGAGTTCTGACGTTAATCGATCACAGACCGATATGAAAAAATATCGATAAATATCGATAAAACGTCAGAATAATTCGGACTAGTATAGGATTAATTGTTATTAGAAACGGGTTGGATAATCGGTGTCACAGGGGTGAACATAGACATAACCTATATTGGACAAATTGACGGTTGATGTTTACTAGGCCTTAACACACGCCAGGCTTAATTATAGAAACCTGTCCACTTTGAGGATGTGAACTTTATAACTCACCTAGTGATTAGTAAAGTAATACAATGTGTAATAACAAATATGCGTGCATCGTGTATTATGGTGGAATATATAATAGACTCTTAGTTATTAGTGACGAAATTGAATAATCAAATAGGTGTGTATCGTATATTATGGTGAGATATATAACGCGAGTGAGACAATGTTGTAGAAATAAATGACAAGGACCGCTTAGACATGAGTTTCGAAAAGACGAAAAGACGACAAAAGTCGAGCGAAAAGACGAAATAATTACGCGATAATTATCGACCTACATATGTCGTTATTTCGTGTTACTAATGTCGTCCTTTGGTCTGCCACGAAATAACGAAATGACGACATTTTAACTTTCTTAATTGTCGTGATCTCGCCGCGAAATAACGAAATAACGACATTTAAAAAAAATCATATCGTGTTTTCGCTGCGAAATAACACTCGGAACTCCTAGGGTGAGTCGTTCCTCGAACACTATGGAGCGTAGCGGAGTCACCCGAGGTTTGCCGATTGGCGAAATAACGAAACGACGACATTTGTAACACGAAATAACGACAGTTATAGGTTGATATTTATCGCGTGATTATTTCGTCTATTCACTCGACTTTTGTCGTGTTTTCGTTTTTCGAGGCGAAAAGACGAGATGCCGACAATTTAGATACACATATAATGTCGTTATTTCGTCGCGATATAACGAAACCACGACATTCTATAATTTAAAATCTCGTTACTTCACGGCAAAATAACGAAATGGCACAAAATAAGCCACCATCATTTATCATGTGATGCCTCGTTTTCACTTCATCAATGGGCTGTGCGTAGTCACTGTCACATATTCTTGTCGCTTCAGCCAGTGGTCCTATACTGGGCCGCGGTGGCAGCTACCACTATCCCTCCACCACTGGGTCGCGGGTTCGAGACCTACGTGGGGCAGTAGGTGGTTTTTCTCCGGGAGTTCCGTCAAATTTAATTCGTCCAAGATCAGTTGAAATTTAGGGGAAACATTTTAAATTATGTGCACGTACACTTTCTATAAGCATAAAGAACATGCACACGTGGTTCTGATACCCGATTGTACATATTAACAGTGAAAAGTTTCGGTACATCGTCGACTTGGTAAAATACACAATAAAACTTGTATCTCTGACGTCACAACTTTTTTTTATATATAAAACTCACACCTGATCGATTACCTTAACAGTTAACAGATGTAAAAATTAATATCCCTCACACCTCTGCTACCGCAATGGTTGTAAATGATGAAATGAAACGCTCGCGCTTGACCGCTTCCTTGAGACTGGTAAACAATACACAGTGATTCCTCTCCCTACACGGTACATCCTCATGGCGCTACATGTAGTATGTGTTATAGGGGAAATTGCATCTTAACTATACTGGAACCATCAATGCAATGCCATTCGGGATATCAAGAACATGGCTAGGCTATTTCAGAAATTACAGGAATATTCCATTTAAATCTTTACAACTGATGTACAAAAACTTTGCTCACCAAGTTATTATCAACAGGATAATAATAGCGAATCCGATACAGTAATAATACGATAAATTATTTTGAAATGTATTTAAGTTGAAAAGAGAAATACATGCTACTGGCTTACCTACCATTTCATTGAATAGGTAAGTTCGCCGTGACGTCACGGAATGATCACGTGACTTACTGGTTGGCAAGAGATTGTTTAAAAATGGCCGACCGATCTTAACTTTTGTTTGTTTGTTTGTTTGATTTTGTTTAACGTCCTATTAACAGCTAAGGTCATTTAAGGACGGCCTCCCCTGTGTGCAAGATGCATGCGTGTAGTGTATGTGTGTGTATTTTGGGAGGCTGCGATATGTTCGTGTTTGTCTCCTTGTGATAGCGCGGGACTGATGCCGACTTTATAGTGCTACCTCACTGAAACATACTGCCGAAGACACCCAGCAGGACGCCCCACCCGGTCACATTATACTGACAACGGGTGAACCAGTCGTCCCAATCCTAATTTGCTGAACGTTAAGCAGGAGTAGAAACTACCATTTTTAAAGACTTTGGTATGTCTCGGCCAGGGGACAGAACCCAAAGCCGATCTTAGCGGGTCATTCGCTATTTAGTCAATTATTGCTTATTAATCATGTATTTTCTTGTTGTGTGATCCAGTGGCGGATCCAGAGGTGTTCTTTTTTGCTTCAAGAACCCCCACCCTGATAATTTAGATCCCCTGTACCTGTAGTGTTTGAGAAAGACGAGAAGGATTTATATAATGTGTTTTAAAGGGATAGCATACTTTACATGTCCCTTTTACTTGTTTACAAAATGTTTAATAACAATCTCCTCCCATTGCCTTTATTTGTCATTTTTTTAGCGCAACATTCCCTTTTACGATATACAAATATTAATATGATTTTCATCACCAGAACATTTTAATTGCGGAGATATGATGATATTTTTAAAGATAATGTATTCTCGCACAAAACGTACGTTTACATGTGTTGGGACCAACACATATTACATTTGTTCCCGCCAATCTTATGAGTGGACTTCGCGATTATGACGTCATTTCCGTTTATTATTTGGACGTCGTGACAAATATTCAAACATGTTTTTAGCGTTGTTGTAAAAACAATGCAATGGAAATCTCCCCTGCAGAGATTCCTTTGACAGAATTGGGGAATCCCAGGGCGAGTTCCGAGAGGGAATTTGGCGGCCTGAACGATCCGCAGACCGAAGAGCCGGCGGCAACTACCGTCAGTTTACCTAAAACGTCTGAGGAAAAAGATGGTCTTGAGGAGCGTGCGTCTCTTGGAAGTAGGGAAACAGGATGTGAGGTACGTTTACTAAAACTCAATACAGCTAAAGGATATTTAAGGAGTTGGAAGTTTACCGGTTCGTGTATGTCTAAACTGTTTTATTTGTTTGATGACTTACGGAGGCACATAGGCCTAATCCTTGCGTTACTTTTTGTTATTGCACATATGATTGTGTGAGGTTGACTAACAAACCCACCATTAGCGACACCAAAAATGATTTTGTATATATTTCCTTATCAGACAAAAGAAAATGTACAGTCAGGAAAAGACACACAACAGTCTGATATCCAAAGTCTGCCACCCTCTAATTCTTCGTCAGACGAAAACATCTGCCGGATTTGTCAGGAATCCAGTAAAGACACAGGTAATTTTTGGATGGTTATTGTTACCGTTTAATTACTATATTTTATATAATAACGTAAGAGTACCTGAAATGGAACGCTTTTCACCTATCTGATGCAGCATCAGTGAATGAAACAACAATAGGATTCATTGCGGGCAATGTTGACCGCTAACTTTACGTTCTAAATAGAAGGTTTACGTGACGCTACCCCAATTGGTACAATTTCAACTGGGTTTTTTCAATAATATTTAAACTTCGAAATCATACATACGGAGTGTTTCTAGTTTGTTGCCAAGACAGCACATGATGGTTAAAAAAAGGTTAAGATTCTAATTTATTTGTTCCTAAAAAAATATCTCTTGGAGTGACATCACATCCGTGTTTAGGTAAAGAGAGGAGTACCCAAAACGGTACACGATTTCGCAGGCTATGAACACGTTGTTTATTTCTATGAACTACCGTACAGATAAAAACAAAATAGCCATTTGTAAAATACTGAGCTAAATTGTTCTATTATCCTGTTTATGGACCGATACAAGTTACTAAACTAAGATATTTATAACCTAGAGGAGCCGGTACAGACCACCCGCTGTTCTTGTAAGGGTGCGACGGCCCGCATCCACCGGTCGTGTCTACGGGAATGGGTTCGACACCAGCGGAGCGTGCGCTGTGAAATCTGCAAGGGACGATTCGAGGGCATCACTCCCCCTGGGTCACTGGAACGAGCCATAGATCGACACATGGATCAGAACTATATGCCTGCGGAGGATATCACGGTAACCACGACACAAACATGTACCACTATAAGCCCACAACATTGCTACTTGTTTCTCCCCTTATATCACCTCGTCTCTTCCCTATTTATACTCATGAAAACAGTATTAATTGACTGAGAAATATTTCTTCTCGCATTGATGTTTCACCTAAATAATGCTGAAGCCCTGCTTAATCGTAACACTTAGCCATGTCTGGTAAACCAGTGTTTTATTATTATCCGATATGTTACAGGAGACGATCCATCAGCTGTACTACCATCTCCACAGACTCCGGCCATTTACCAGGCGCAGACGCGCAGCTATAGCGGCAACCATTGTCTTCCTGGCTCTGGTCACGTGCATGTCCGCCGTCATGACAGTAGAGGCTGACCGAGAATACCGCCAGGTATCCAAGAATCCCTGGTCAACTCATCATGCTGTTGACCAGTCAGGAATCATCTTTTCTATATGCGTAGCCTCGGCGTTCTTCTGCGCTACATTAACAATCGGTTTGCTTGTGATTTGGGCAGGTGTGGAATGCACATACCACATACAGCGCCGGGCTCTCTACCGTCGGGTTGAACGTAGTATGCTAGAGAATATGGGCAGACATAACGTAATAAACGTAGTATGATATACAGAAAACAGTTGTTTATTTTGCTGAAAACACCTCTGATTCATTTGCCGTTGAAATGACACTCTGTTATAACGATAATCAGGTCCCTGTGTCCTAGAGCACAGACACGCTAACACACATTAAATTGTTACCACAACGAGTAAGGTCAGAGTCGGTTATGTCCAGATGATGTCTCCGGGAGAGGGAGATATTTACCCTTTAGGTGGACACTGTCCAGTTCAGGTCAAGGATCACTCACCTCAACCTATACAACGAAAATCTAAACGTCCATTATTTCAAGTAAACTTTCTCCCAATTAGCTTGGCAAGAATTGTATACCACACAAAAAACTCTACATGTTTATCACAAACCCACTCAAATTCTTTGTCATGGTCATAAAAACATATTCCACATTTACAAAAGTCCGTTTGAGATATGTTATGGTCAACACTTTAATTTAAATGTCTTCCTATAACATTTTACTACCAATGGATATGTATATTGCTACTAAATGTCTTTCTTCAAGCATTTACATAATTGTTTCTCTTTTTATCTGCTAAAAGATTTTCCTGTCACTCCCGATGATATGATTTCTCTTTCTCCCACACTTCATGGGCGCGTTCCCGTTTTTGCTAGGGAACTTTATCTTTCTATTGAATGACAGCTCATACGCGTTTTGTCACCCATGTCATGCGCTAAAGTTAAAAACAATACTTTTCCCGAGGGATTAGATTTCTCTGCCTGCATCACACGAGAGTGAATATATGGCAGATAACATTCTGACGTGGTGTCATCAGGTCAGAAAAGGAAGGAACACTATTATAACGGGTTTACATAATAAAATGTGACTACACAATAAGCCTTAAACGGGAGAGACCATGAACAAGTGCTGATTTCTATTTTTGAACATATATTACTGTTAGGATGGGTACAAGAAAATCATCCCCTACATTGAATATATACCAAATACATATCAACCCATGGGGCGATATTCTGGAATGACAAGCCATCAGCTTGAAGCAAATCACGTGTTAGACAATCACAAATATTACCCCTTGGGCTGAGATTTCGCTATCATGTCATCAATGTAGGTGAAGATTGTATTAGTCTGTACAATAAGAACCACATTTATTGAGTTTCAAAAATGATAGCATTCACGATATGATGTGTCAATCGTTCCGAATCGTTGCAAATATCCGTTTTACCGGCTCCGCTTCGCGTCGCCAGTTAATCTCAATTTGCGACAGTATAATCACGAGAGACCGCCGACATGTTAAATACAAATGGAAAACATTGAAGACTGCAAAGCTTCACGAAATTTAGAGTAAGGCCTGGAGAAATCTAGAGGTAAGTAATAGAATCAGAGGACCTTGTATCTTATTTGAGGAACACGAGTATTCTGTTTTTATTAAGACAACAGGCACAGCTGTAGAATCCCTCTTTGTTTACCAGATACAGGTAAAGTGCAATGGACAAGCAGTACGGTGTGAACGTTCTGCCAGTACAATAACGCGATCTCGAAATCAAAGCGAGGCTATTTTCTTTTATTCTAGTACGACGTTTCAGTACCTCCTTTTACTCCGCTCCAAAATACCTTTTTACGTCCGATCGGGGAACTGAAGCTCCGATCGTCTTGGTTAAATGCGATTGCGCTTTCCACTGCGCCATCCCACCCCTATTACAATTATCTCACCACTATTATAATTATCCCACCACTATTACAATTATCCCACCACTATTACAATTCTACTTTATTTTTTACTCCAGTACGATGCGAAAATATATCCGTTCACGAGGCTGCCTGCTTTTACACCATTACTAAGCTTCTCCGGTACGAGGCTATCTTCATTAACATTGACGATGATTATCATCTCGCAAAAAGTATCTAAGTTTCAAGACACTGGCCGAATAAATAGTTTCGCAATAAAACCAGCAAATCACCGTTACTGTCTCTACATGTATGACACGTTAAGTATTGGGTACACCTCCCCCCCTCAGTGACCGTTACTGTCTCTACATGTATGACACGTTAAGTATAGGGTACACCTCTCCCCCTCAGTGACCGTTACTTATACATACGTACAATTTCTACTACACGTAGTCCTGGTCAGAACTTAACCACTATGGCTGTACCCGCGAACGTACTGATATTGGCCCTCCTGCTGTTTACGGGTGTTTACGGACAGCAGAGTAATGACCTGTCCACTCTTATGTCCATGGTGCAGAGTCTGCAGCAGCAGATGAATGTCATGCAAGCCGCCATCAATAATGGTCCTAAGTGCGGTGCAGGCAGAGGTAGGTGTATTAGGACATAAATGTCGATATTAATTTGTCCGAAATATTTGAAAAAATGAATGGAACGATATCGATGAAAGGACTGCTGTTAAGAATTTGTTTGTTCTCAACTTTAATTCTTTTTACGATGGAGACAGTTTCAAAATAATCTAAGTGCTCCCTCCCCTAATTCTAAAATCGGCGTCATTTCCTGAAACTTCACTGTGACGTCAACTGTCGTCATTTCAGAAAGGAAGTACTAAAATGGGTTTATTTCTATCCTGTCGATTTAAACATGAGAGTTCAGTTAAAAGACCATTAATAAGTGGCGCAACGGGCTTTATTTGACTGTGGCGAGAGATTCCTATGTAACACTGGACAAAACTTTCCTCTCGATGGAGCAGTTTACTCATGAAGTCGTAGGGAAGGATGGGGTTGGATGAGCCACGGGTTGTTTTGAAAAAAGTCGATTGCTCGTATTTTACATTTAAAAATGACGTCACATGGAAAATCATCAAACAGCATTTCCCTTTGATACTGTCAGTTTCATGACCAAGTCGGCAATATTGCTTTAGCTGTTTAATTAATTATATAAAATTGACACCATTGTCCTACTTGTTTTAGAAATACTTCACACAAAACACATCAAACGTGATTTGTTGATTCAAATCGCGACTGTAAATCCTGAATAAACATGGTATCTTTCTATAATGTTATTGTATGACTTCATAAGGATAACAGAACACTTTTTATTGCGTTTTAGATTAGTAAAATGGATCACTCGTGCATACTATATATAATCCATACATACAAACATACGAAATGAAATGTTGAAAAGGTGCAGAGGAAGTAATTTTTTATTCAAATAAACTTTATTAATGAAGCAAATGATTGGCCACAAGTTAACACAACATTACAAATGCCCTCCTCAAATCACACTTAAACATAGCAGCAAAACATGTTAGAACTTTTTTTTTATTTCAGTTTAAGACTAATTGCAAAATGAAATGAAATACTATCACATAACTGCTAAAAATAACAGCGTGTTAATGACTGTAATAACCGTCTATATTCTCCATGTATATCAGCCGATCCCCGTAATGTAAACTGTCTATATTGTCCATGTATAACAGCCGATCCCCGTAATGTAAACTATCTATATTG
>NW_018480004.1:290700-316588 GCF_002113885.1 Mizuhopecten yessoensis | reverse complement strand
TTAATTTAATGATGCTCTGAATATCAAATAATTTCATCATATTTCCTGGATTTTTCCTAGCCCATAAATTAGTGACAAACGGTGATGCAGAGTTTATTGTTATGTCATTTGTGTATGCTTTGCATGTCTAAAACTTTTAATTAAATTCTTAAGAATTATCCTGCTAACAATATACAAACGTATATCTAAACCTAAATATATGATGACTCACCGCTAATATAATTCATAGTTTTAAGAAGATAAATAGAACTGATTAACTGAACAGTCGGTCGTTGTTTACCAATGGGTGTGTTACCAGCATCAATAAAGCCTCATTGTCTTTTGCAAAATCAAAATCAATTCCTTTCATGACAAATCGTGCATGGCCTGCTTGGTTCGGGTGTGTTTGGCCGGTGTTTGGTTACTTCTACTTCTGGAATAAACAATGAATCATAGACTGTTTTATAATTCTTTTGTTTTCTTAATTGTATTAATTTTGATCCAGGCTATTACATTTTGACATTTTTCGTCGGAAAAACACTATCTCAAAATCGGCTTTTGTTTGTTAGTGCCGACCGCTGCTGGTGTGTTGATCTCCTGGTGCATGTGTCGTTTCAAGAATCGATATAGTCTAGCAACGGAGGGTGTTATCGACAGGGGGGTATTATCGACCCCCGGTTCTATTCATCTCGTTTTGGATCGATTACGAACCGTTTTTCAGACACTCGGTGTTTTTGATAGGTACACTTACCTTTTTCGGAATCCTTCGGAACCGTTCCATTCAAACAACACCGGTTAAACAAATTTTCTGAACTTTTTTTTTTCCAGAGAAGAATCGATCCTGTTTTTAAACCTCCCTTACGGGCCCCGATGAGACATGTTGGGCACTTCGAATTTTGATAACATTTTTTTCTGAAATATTTGTCACATAATGGTGTAATCCAACTTCACTCATGAAGCGTCTGCAACGTTTGTCAGCGTATTATCTACATCCGGGGTATTGTTAAGGTCGGAAATAGGGTTGTCGATAACTGCCGCAATTTGAGGATCGGAAGTAGTTATCGACAGTATGTAAAAAAAATACAAATTAATTTTTGTTTTATCCATTAAAAGCATATTTTTATGAATGACTTGTACTTCAAAGTTGTCTGTATGATTTCAATATATATATATCGTGAATTGTGAAAGGTGAGAACATGTGCCCGACAACAATAGTATGCTAAAGTCTATCCAGTAAACAGACATAACTTTACAAGCATAACTAAAATACTAAAAAATCCAAATTTCTCAATAAAATCCATGTAGATAAGTCTTGTAAATATGCTCAATATAAACTGCAATTACAAATTATAAAAAATATCAATAGTTGAAGACACTGCAGTCATATATAGACAGAATATAAAATATATTGAAAGGTAATCAATTACATAGATCAAATGTTGATGAAAATTGTTCTGTTAGGCAGGAGTTATATAACTAATTATCTTGTGAACACTAAGAACCTAAAAACATTTCCACAATGATTATTTCAAGAAGATTCAATTATGTTTTCTTGAATTAAATTTCTGATCTCTATCATTGTAGGATAAATGCATCATAATTCAAAATTTTTGGGCTGTTGGAATGCATCACTGGGGATCAAAATAATATGAAATTGGGGTTGGACACCATATTGAAAAGGAACCAGAAAATGTGTTTGATCAAAATGCAGTGACGGTAACTGGTTGCGCATGCGTGCAGAAAAGGGAGCGTGTTTGTTTACATTTATGACTTAACATATCACTTGACATGTTTATACCTTTTTTAAGCAATTAGACACACGTCAGAACAAATGAATGTATTATTAGAGATTAATAATAGAAATAATTAACATTTTAATTTAGCTGTCGATAACTACCTCCACCTGTCGATAACTACCCCTGTCATTAATGCCACCAAAACAATGATTTCTCCCGCGATTCGTCACATGTACGTTTATTGCAGATGATGAAATAGAGTACGTTTCCCGACTTCTTCGAAATGTCATCATAAAATAACTTACGCAAAACGGTAAACTGGAAAAACAAATTTGAAGCTTAGACTGTCGATAACTGCCTCCATTGCTCTACCTTATTATTATTTTTTATTATATTTATTTTTTATTTTTTAATCATATTGAACATACATACAATGAGAAAGGACAGTCTTACTGTACCAAAGTAATGTTAAATATTTTTTCTGCATATTCACTTTCACACATACAGACACACACAATTACACACACTCACACACACACATATCCTTACATACACACACACCTTCACTTACGACATACTAATTGTATCAATATTTGATACATTAATTGTTTCGTTTACACCCATACATCCATGCGTATGTGGCACCCTGTTAATTTGGATTGTTTTTAGGATTTATATTTATTATTGCTCGTTGTGTTAGGTCTGTGTTGTTTGTATCCCACGTCGTGTTTGTGTGTGTGTCTGTTGGTCTGATATGCGTACGGTGCTCGTTGTGTGATTGTTGCGTTGTGCGTATCTTACACCGTGTGTTAGGTAATTGCTCGTTGTGTGTTTTGTATGTGCGGTTCGTGAGCGTCCGGAGAGTGTTCGTGTGACGTATGTAGGTATATAACAGGTTTGACCACTGACGGACAGTACAGGACATGCGCGTTGCGTTTTTCTTTTCTCTCTTTTGTACTTTTGCCGCCGTTTGGTAGTTCTTCTTTGGCCATCTATCAGAGAGGTTGTATTTTTCTCCATGATGTAGATCTAGTCTATATTTATTTATTCACGTCCTGGGCACCACATGCCAAGTAAGTTTAACATTATTATTTATGTATTTGTTATCATTACATTAAGATGCGATCGGTAATTTTACTGATAATTGTAACTTATTGGTAGATAATGTTCGTCGTGATATTTCCTGTGGTCTATTGGTACTTTGTCAGTTATATATATTCTTATAGGTTTAACTGTGGATAAACGATAATAGAATCTATACATGCGATCGAATCTATGTAAATGTATTCATAGAGTTATTTTAAAGCACGCGCTATTGTTGTATAGTTGGGCGCGTTAGTTTCGGTACTGTGTATTGAATATAGCTATTTATTTGTTGTAGGGACTTTTGTCTATATTCTCGTGTCCATCATTAAACACATCTATGAAGAGAGAATCCTGTGTCGGTTGTTATTACGCCAAGACCCTCCCCTAAAATCCGACTTCGTTACACGTACTTACATACACACATAGATACACAGAAGAACGACAATATTACAAATTAATGTTCAATATTTTAACTACTGCACTCTGATTAATTCATGCATGCAAATACATCCTTACTCACACAGATACTTATAATCAATTTATCATTTCATTTACACCCATGCGTACTTACATGCGTACATATAACAAAATGGACAATATTACAAATAATAGTAGTATAGTACGCACAGGAGGCACCCGTCTAGCTGCGGCTGGGTTGATAAGCAGGATAAGCCTGACGTAATTTGCATATGAATGACATGTGACGTCACGGAAAAAAACACATGAATGTCGCGGGATGTCATGGAAAAACCCAAATTTGCATAAGAATGAAGTGTGACGTCACGGAAAAACTCAAGTATGCGCGATTGCGCTGCCTAATTGGCATAAGAATGACATACATTTATCTGATTCGTCCGGAGAATTTATGACGGATTATCTTAACTAAAATAATAACAAAAACAATTCATTACAAACATCTCAATCTCTTCATTTTGCGTCAGTTTTGGGGGGAAACGTCAGAGAGTAGACACATTGTTTCAGGAGATACTTATGATTGTGTTTACATTTGTGTATGTGTGACAAAGTTAAAAATATCGGATGTTCATTCAGAGTTAACAGCTGAATTACAGACAACGTTGTTCTTGAAAACAATATCGAAAAGGCGTAGGAATCTTGTTTAACCATCGGACGAACAAGAATCTTGGATCCAAAGGATAGAGTACACGCACAGGTTATCAGTGTTACTCATTGTTGAATGACATAAAATCCCAGTCACAACAGAAAATAACAAACATGTATTCAACAATATCGTCTACCTCACATTGGACAAGAACATACTTAAATCCCACACAGAAATACACGTAATTCCATAACGAAATCACATGGATTTCACCCATTCTGAACAGAAATATTATCGTCCGCGTTATTCTTAAATTAACCAATCAGAAAACGTTTATTGTCATAGTGACTACACAACTAGACACACCGCGCACGCATACTTAGGGACTGAGGTATTCCGAGTGATACATCCGAGTTCGGTATCGTACATGTCTGGTTAGCTAACGTCACCCTGACAGTCCATTAAGAATGTTTATCTTTTAACTGTAGTTGAGATTCAACATGACCAATACGTAAGCTTTGCGGGTCACGGCGTGTATGGACACGTACACAGTGTCTATAAGGGCAGTGGTTTTATTGATGGGTTTTTTAGACATGAATTATACAGCTGTTTTACTATATACAAAGTATAGGGTTAGGGTTAGGGTTAGGCTGTACGGATACTCATGTAATGTTTAATCGTATTAACTGTAAGATTCTGAATACGAAACCCGATGTCCCGAAACAAACAAAACAAACCTCCCATCGATCGGATTGTATAAGTGGTTTCGGTAAACACAAGTGTGGTATATGAACACACACATAAACACAAAACAAAACAAGCCTCATTCGAGTGACATCGGTTACTCCTCGGTAAACACAAGTGTTGAATAAGAACACAATAAACCTCGTTTGATCTGATTGCAGGATTGGTATCAGTGACCCCTCGGTAAACACAAGTGTGGAATATGAACACAATAAACCTCGTTTGATCAGATTGCAGGATTGGTATCGGTGACCCCTCGGTAAACACAAGTGTGGAATATGAACATAATAAACCTCGTTTGATCTGATTGCAGGATTGGTGTCGGTGACCCCTCGGTAAACACAAGTGTGGAATATGAACACAATAGACCTCGTTTGATCAGATTGTAGGATTGGTATCGGTGACCCCTCGGTAAACACAAGGGTGGAATATGAACAAAAAAAACCTCGTTTGATCAGATTTCAGGATTGGTATCGGTGACCCCTCGTTAAACACAAGTGTGGAATATGAACAAAATAAACCTCGTTTGATCAGATTGCAGGATTGGTGTCGGTGACCCCTCGGGAAACACAAGTGTGGAATATGAACACAATAAACCTCGTTTAATCAGGTTGCAGGATTGGTATCGGTGACTCCTCGGTAAACACAAGTGTGGAATATGAACACAATAAACCTCGTTTGATCAGGTTGCAGGATTGGTATCGGTGACTCCTCGGTAAACACAAGTGTGGAATATGAACACAATAAACCTGGTTTGATCAGAATGCAGGATTGGTGTCGGTGACCCCTCGGTAAACACAAGGGTGGAATATGAACACAATAAACCTCGTTTGATCAGATTGCAGGATTGGTATCGGTGACCCCTCGGTAAACACAAGTGTGGAATATGAACACAATAAACCTCGTTTGATCAGATTGCAGGATTGGTATCGGTGACTCCTCGGTAAACACAAGTGTGGAATATGAACAAAATAAACCTGGTTTGATCAGAATGCAGGATTGGTGTCGGTGACCCCTCGGTAAACACAAGTGTGGAAGATGAACACAATAAACCTCTTTTGATCAGATTGCAGGATTGGTATCGGTGCCCCTTCGTTAAACACAAGTGTGGAATAAGAACACAATAAACCTCGTTTGATCAGATTGCAGGATTTGTATCGGTGACTCCTCGGTAAACACAAGGGGGGAATATGAACACAATAGACCTCGTTTGATCAGATTGCAGGATTGGTATCGGTGACTCCTCGGTAAACACAAGGGTGGAATATGAACAAAATAAACCTCGTTTGATCAGATTGCAGTATTGGTATCGGTGACCCCTCGGTAAACACAAGGGTGGAATATGAACAAAATAAACCTGGTTTGATCAGAATGCAGGATTGGTATCGGTGACCCCTCGGTAAACACAATTGTGGAATATGAACACAATAAACCTCGTGTGATCAGATTGCAGTATTGGTATCGGTGACACCTCGGTAAACACAAGTGTGGAATATGAACACAATAACCCTCGTTTGATCAGATTGCAGGATTGGTACCGGTGACCCCTCGGTAAACACAAGTGTGGAATATGAACACAATAAACCTCTTTTGATCATATTGCAGGATTGGTATCGGTGACTCCTCTGTAAACACAAGGGTGGAATATGAACACAATAAGCCTCGTTTGATCAGATTGCAGTCTTGGTATCGGTGACCCCTCGGTAAACACAATTGAGGAATATGAACACAATAAACCTCGTTTGATCAGATTGCAGTATTGGTATCGGTGACCCCTCGGTAAACACAAGTGTGGAACGTGAACACAATAAACCTCGTTTGATCTGATTGCAGGATTGGTATCGGTGACCCCTCGGTAAACACAAGGGTGGAATATGAACACAATAAACCTGGTTTGATCAGGTTGGGGACCCCTCGGGAAACACAAGTGTGGAATATGAACACAATAAACCTGGTTTGATCAGATTGCAGGATTGGTATTGGTGACCCCTCGGTAAACACTAGTGTGGAATATGAACACAATAAACCTGGTTTGATCAGATTGCAGGATTGGTATTGGTGACCCCTCGGTAAACACTAGTGTGGAATAGGAACACAATAAACCTGGTTTGATCAGGTTGGGGACCCCTCGGGAAACACAAGGGTGGAATATGAACAAAATAAACCTCGTTTGATCAGATTGTAGGATTGGTATCGGTGACCCCTCGGTAAACACAAGTGTGGAATATTAACACATACGTGGATCCTAACATCTTACACTATGAAATTTTCTTATCGATTAAATATCTACCAGTGTTTATACTTATCGAAATCTTTATTGTGTGTATAGTCAAAGTACGCCCATATTTAAAGTATAGTCAACTTAACACTCGTATCCCTTCATAAACTATCATTATATACAAAGTTCTTTGAAGGTTTGTTTTGTAGTATAGATCTACATTGTTTCAATATATATTTTGTTTCATTCATATATTTTCTCATCTTCTCTAGAGATGACTACACACATATGTTCTGGATGTCACGAAATTTTCCATTCCAGCAGTGAAGAAAGACCACTGGATGAAATACATCGCGAATTAGACTTCCTAAATGGAAAGGTAGGTTATATTGCCGAACAAACTACATACAGTTTCCTTTTTTAATGATATGTTGTAAAAATGTAAAAATACTATTTAGTTTACTTCTAAAACTACATTGTCGTATCTTGAACTAAGTGTACGATAGAACATAGTCTATTTCATATCGTTTACCCTGACCTAAGCGTTGTGATACAGGTTACTTGTCTTGCCATTTGTTTCAGATGAAATTTTGCAACAATTCTCATGCGTTAGGTTTTGTGATGACAGTTCTACCAATCAGTCATGTAAACTTTCTCTGTAGGTCCCATAATTCAACAGCATATGTCTGATACTGATTAATTATTTTCAGGTCTTCTTGTATTCCACATGTCATCCATCCTAAAGGAATCAATCACAAGTCATAGCAAAGAGAACGTTTCCCAGATTTTTCCATGTGATAATTGTGAAAAGAAATTCAAACATAAAAAGAACAAATTTATCTATTTCCTAACGGAACACGACGGAAGAAGATACCATTCCCGTCCCTGTGCGTACTTTACTACTAATAATGTTCAAAATTATTGTGATTCACCAATACACATATATCCTTTTATACACGCACACACATACCTTGATTTTTTCTCTCTCATTTACACCCATGCCCCCATGCGTACAATAATACAAAGAAGTGTTCAGTATTTTTACTACTGCATTCTCACTGTAATTTACACATAAAAATATATCCTTACGCACGCACACACACACAACTATAAACATTCTCATTTAATGAATACTTGATGAATTTATGATTTCATTTACACCCACACACCCATGCACACACTTTCCTGACATATGACATTTAGAACAGGTAAAGGAAGAAAAAAGGTGAAGAATGATGATTAATTTGTATACCTATAGTGACTTATAATTATATATAAGTATATAGCTTAGGTTTATTATTTTCATTACCAGGTAACTACAGGAAAACGAAAAATTTAGAAGTTAAAGTGTATGAGATTTGGAGAGTATCATCAGAGAGTTATTTTTAGATACTAAAATGTGTTTGAAAAACTGTCAGGTATTAATTTTATCCTCCACTTACTCAAGGTATTAGTAAATTTTGCTTTCAAAAATGCATTTTGGTCGTTTGATATATAATTTTTGTATGTTGCAATATTCTTTTATGTTTACATTTAAAGATTTACTCTGGTTCTATAAATAGACTGTTTAATGATAAGAATTACCACATTGTCAACAGCAGCATTAATGCTATTATTTGTAAGCCCCAACAAAAAAGAGATTCAAAATTTTGTAATACATTTTGCACCTCCTGGCATACCAACATTAAATGAATTTTTCTTTTTTTCTTCGGAGTTACAGAAAGTGCACATAGGACTAAAAACAATACCGCATTTGAAAAAAATTGAATTTGTGGTAAGAATTTATGAGATATGCGATATTGGAGCCATTGAAGTTTAGTATTTTTGTTACTTTGTATGAAATTTTGTATATTTGACTCCATTCTCCTTCAGCAAATAAAATCTGTTCTTGCCATTTAAGTTTACCAGTAGCTACAGTGTCTGTTTTGTTAAAAACATTATAAAATAAATTCGAGTCATTAATACCTGGGAGGAAAATCTGTATAACTGGTTGGGTATTTTGGGGTAGAGGGTCTGGCAAACATTTCCAAATCGCAGGTATTAATCCTTGGACCTGAAGAAAATTGGTACGTAATTAATATATGTGTTCTTCAAATTTATAGAAAAAAAAGTTGTCAAGATTTTGAACAAGATTTGCAACTGAAAATATTCCTGATTTATACCATGCTTTGTAGAAACAGTTAAATCGTTAATATGCCAAATGCACTTTGTAAAAAATGATTTTATTTTGTATCTTTTTTTTTCATTTCCTTAGAGTTATTTAGTTTGTACCAGGCATTATAAACATCTTTCCAAAAATTATTTGTGCATAAGTTACTACAATTCAATCTATATTTTCAGCACCAATATTCAACAAAAGGTCCATGTCAATACTATCCTTTATACGATGGCGGACATTCTAACCATTTTTTATCTACAACTATCCTTGTTTAAAGGGGATTGGCTTCGATTTTGTATATATGGAGGGTGTGTTACTCAGAGGACAAAGGGTTGAGTCTCATATTGTAAACCGATATCAAACGTTTGTGGAAGTATATTTACCATGATTGCTTAAATATCCAGGTGAGTTAAACTGCAACAGGAGACTCTCTTATATCCTCTATATACAAAAAAATAAAGCGAAAACACTACCCACAAGTAATAGTTTAAATTCAGTTTTTTCTTCGCAGAGAAACAGTGATGAAACTGATGAAAGAGATGGGTCCCTTTGGTGTGGAATTTAGACGAAGACGTAGGATTAAAAGAAAAGTGTACACTTCTTTTTGCCCGAATCATGTTTAGCACATTGATGGGTATATATCATACATACTCAATATTTAAATCAGTGTTTGATACATTGGTTTTTCACCTTATACTATAATGGTTAATTGAATATTAACTTATGCAGCTCATGTGATTAGCTGTGCCCAAACTCTTTACAAAACTGTTCTTGCATTTACACATCATTTTAGTAGAGACACATTTCTCCGGAAAAACAACAACGTTTAAACGATTATTTATAGTCGTAGATCATTTTGATTCATTCATAACTACAGTTAAGACAAACTGAAACCATACGGATTCGCTATTCACGGCTGTATCGACGGGTATGTATCTTAGCTTAGTTACATGATATGAAGGTGATATTGAGTCGTATCTCTGAGGATGTTACACTGAAAAGATCACATTTGCATGCAATTAATTAGAATGAAATTAATACTTAAAGGTATATTTAAGAAAACCATACAGTTATTTGATCAGTTGTCAAGTTCACTTCATGCATTTGATTCGTAATTGCATTGACATAAACAGCGGATCTGCCGTACCCGCTAAACTTTGTGAAATGTGTTGATTTTGCTAGGAATATTTTAGAGTTAAAGTTGCTCTCAATATTTTCACGCTTACGTCACTGGCAACTGATTCATTTCTGTAATTCAATAAATGTTGTTACAAACGGATATAACAAATTAATATTAAATAATTAATAATTAATAGTATGGCAATATTATTGTATCCTTAACATTGTGGTATTGCACCTTTCCTATTTATTTGATATTGTGTCTTTTTTTCTACCGACAGTTTATTGTATAATTTCGAAATGATTGAATATCTTTGAAATGAACGCATTTTCCTGAAACATTTTTCAGGTATTCTCGGCACATCATGTGGTTGAAAGTTGCACATACAAATAACAATCCAAGGCGAGTTGCTTCAAACTACATACAATGCGATGATTATGTAAAAGGTATGTTTGAAAGGCTTAATATAAACATATATGGATGTTACCTTCCTTACAACTGCTAAAACAGTTTAATATTCAGGTATACGTTTCATGATTGCACTTTTCATTCAAGGGTGTCCAGTAGTTTTGCAAACAGATCTGGGTACATAAAATAGTATTATTGGAGCAATGCAATGCACTTTCAGGCAAAATGATCCAGACTGCTTTGCTGGCATTAAGATATTCCGAGTTGTTCGTTCGATATTTAACCAAGAAAGTTTATTATTCATTACATATCTATTTACATTCCCTTAATGTAACACAAATAGCTTATACACGTACCTTTTTTCAAACAGGTAACTAGCAGGGACTTTACATCATGTTGTTATAGTGATCGGGGGCATATCATATCGTGACATAAAATTCAAACTTGAACGCGTATTCTTGTCAGAGGCTCCCTTAATTGAAGAATCCTTCGACTTGTTTCACTAGTTTCACATGACATTGAAGCCAATATAAGGTACCATGTATATATTTTAGGCAGGTAGTATATACTTTAAACATTTAGATCAACATACAATAATGATACTATATATGAACCCATATTTGGGTTAAAGTGCTAGCAACTCTGTCTTCTAGTTAGTGTATTCATTCCAATTGTACTCACGGATACTGTTTATATTACTAGCATCATGCTGATCTTAATACAATATACTAGATATTTCTCAAGTAACACATTTTCAAAAGTGAGATACAATTGATAGTCTTATTCATATGAATGTACCTCTTATGATATATACATGTATAAATATTCAAATAACGCGGGGTGTATAAGCAATGAAGGGGTGAATTTTTATAGTCATTAAAGAAAAATCCAAATCGATCTGACATAACATAGTCTATATCATACACTTTACCATAGCGGCGGAGTATGTTTCGGAGGCAGAAATCTCAGTGGTGGATGGATTTTGAAATATGGAAACATTTGGTGCATTTCACAAAGGAAATGAAATGAGAACGTGAGTTGAAACACAAGTAAATTTGACACCGAAAGTTTAAGCAATGACCTACTATATAATCAAAATGAAACGCAGAAAATTAACGCAATGATTGATATAAAATATAAAAATAAAATTGAAGAACAGAATTGGAACCAAAATATCGGCTAGATTTATAATCGATGCGACTTATTCGCTTTCAAACATAACTGGATTCTGCAGTATAACTAGTTCTAAATATGTTCTACAATTTGTTTTAATAAATAGCTCTACAGACTGTTTCACCATGCATTTTGACCTTTAAAACTTTAAAAACAAATTACCCTCTTTTTTTACCTGTTTTACCTGGGTTTTTTACCTGTTTTCAAACAGTTAATTTCAAAACATCATTAAGTGATCCTCAATCCCTCACAGTCGGTGTCCCCGAGGGATCAATCCTCTGGCCCTTAATATTCATCTTGTATGTGAATGATCTACCCTTGGTTACAAAAACTCAACAATAAATATGTATGATGATGACACAGCTGCTCAAGCACATGGCAAATCAATAGAAACCATCAATTCTAGTTTAAACTATGATGCCAAATTAGTTCAGAAATGAAAACAAATTCTGTGTTAACAAAGAAAAAACTAAAGTTATGTTTATTGGAACATCACAAAGAAAATGTAGACAATCTGAACATTTATCTGTTTTTATAAATGACACACAATTAGAAAATGTGAAACAAGAAAAACTTCTTGTGGTTATTATTGACGATTGTTTATCTTGGGATAAACAAATTGCAGATACTGCAAAAAAGATTGCATATCAAATTTTCCAAATGAGACGCTTTCGACCTTTTCTGACCCAATCATCTTGTCTCACATATTACAATTGCTTCATTAGTTCCCATTTTGACTACTGCTCTAATATCTGGGGAAATGCCACACAGAACCACATTGCAAAGATTGAAAAACTGCAAAAACGAGCTGCCAGAGTTATTTTGAAATTTGCTTTTTGTACACCTTCCAATAAAATGTTTAACAAACTTAAATGGTTGCCTTTTTAAAAACGAATTTCCTACAACCACTGTATTTTAATATACAAAGTCTTAAACAATCTGGCTCAAGATTACTTGAACAATTTTACTTTGACATCCAATATCCATTAAAGAACTACAAGATCATCAACACAGAATGTATTTTATATGCCACCTTTTTTGCTTTTACTGCAAAACCTTAATATTGTGCTGACGATCTTAAAAGTTCATATGCTGTCTGTCTCTTGACCTCCCAATACCTTCTATATAATTATACATGTATCAGTCAAGTGATGAAAACTATCTCCATGCTGTGAAGCTCTGTTTGCTTAATGTCTCATCAATTCTCCAACAAAATAACACCAAAACATTTGTGATTGGCGAAAAATTGGCTCACTTTTTAGGAAGTGGCCGCAATTTTTTATTCATATTCTGAAAAATTTGGATAAAAACTTCTTTTACTAATTCTTGATCTTAGTAACACATGATTTCGAAAAAATCCAATTATTTCTTCAAACAAACTAAAATGTCTATAAAATATAAGCAAAGGTGAGCGGAAGAAAAAAACATCCGCCAAAATGACAATATACTTTATTGTCATCCGACACCCAAACAGCATGGAGAAAGCTAATAAGTAATAACTGGAGAAAATTCTGGAAAACTCGCAAAGTTATGTTACACTGAACAATCATGTAAGGAAAACTAAATATCCTGTTGACTAACAAACACACCACAACACCATACCGTTCAGAGTGACATAGGGCCCCACGCGCCTATGTGGTGAAATTGATCATGGTGATGATGTAATAGAATAGATAAACATGGCAATGTGCTAGTATTCGATATATGGCCTTTAGTGGCCTATTCCTTTGCGACATTTGTTTACAAAAATACATACCATAATATGCATACATATGGAACCATATATTAAGTATTAAATCAATTTGTAACATTCCTACACACATGTATATATATATATATATATATATTTTATATGAACTTGTATACTTTTTGAACTGTTTCTATATACTTAAAATATATGTACATATAAAGTAAACAGTCCAACACATATGTGCTGTCGACAAGAGGAATTAT
Organism: Mizuhopecten yessoensis; assembly: GCF_002113885.1. Taxonomy (NCBI): domain Eukaryota; kingdom Metazoa; phylum Mollusca; class Bivalvia; order Pectinida; family Pectinidae; genus Mizuhopecten; species Mizuhopecten yessoensis. The sequence goes on along the minus strand of NW_018480004.1, from coordinate 302,953 downwards.
TTTACCATTGTCCTTCCGGGTTTAGACTGTGTAGGGACCCACGTCACGTGCCTTGCAATAAACACTTGTTCAATATGTTGCTCAAAACTAAGCAGGGGCCCACGCGCCTGCCGATTACCTATGTTATTATTAAAGCCTAATAGTGTTTTCCATACAGGGGCCCACGCGCCTGTATCCTTAATGTTGATTGGGATTGTATATGGGAACTGAACGGATGTACTTTTTAAATGCTTCCGATTTCCACCTGCCCAATAAGCGAATTTGGGCATCTGTCATGCCTCTTTCCGCTGCTAATGTTGCCCCCCACCCCAATCCTGAAAGAGTGACCTTTATGCTGGGAGCTATTTAACTCGCAAAATCGAAGGCAACGTTTGATTGTTAAATCTCAAAGGTATATCGGACTACTGGCTGTTGGTCCTTGTTGAGGTACAGGTACCCCTGGCTCGGCCCCCGTACTGACAAGTACCCCAATAATGCCTTACCCTGGCTCGGCCCCCTTACTGACAAGTACCCCAATAATGCCTTACCCTGGCTCGGCCCCCGTACTGACAAGTACCCCAATAAGGCCTTGACCGGGCATATTATAGAATCTTTCCCGAGACTAGTCACTGTGACACTGTGTACTCTATTGTCTGAGTTATGTTTAAAGTTAGAATAGTTTATCTGAATACTGGTGGGATTGTTGTGGTGATAGCCGATATGTATATATGAAAGTTGGAGAACATTTTTGACAACCTGGGAACGGGTGTAAACAAGTTCACCTATGCGAGCCAAGCCATAAAAGGCTAAAGTGAAGATGGAACGATAAAGATGTTGTTCGTACTGGTCAGGACAAAGAAAGGTCAATGAAGATACTAACCTATGAAGGACTGGTTCAGTAATGGGAAGACGTGTATCATATGTTGGGGAAATTTTGGATGCTCCAGCCAAAAGCTTTCGAATAGTGAAAGACTTTGTTGGATCTGTATGACCCGCAATATTGTGTACGTATGCTATCGCTGATAAATGTGAAGTTATCGTAGAGGGCGAAAAACGTTTCTCATGACAATGAGCTACATAAAGTGCAACGGTGGCATAACTAAGTGGAATATGAGCAGGAGTGTGCAACACAGTGGTACAGAAGCTGTCCAAGTCGGACAAAACCTTGTTATAAGTTTTTTGGGTAGCTGGTGCCAGACCAGCAGTCATCAATTTTTTCAACGTAATAGGTAAAGTTCCTGATCCAACAGTGTCTGCACTGATGTTGGCTTTGGGGAGGCCGATGGACATAATTTTTTGAACTTCTCTACCTGTAAACGAGATAAAGCATCTGCTAGTGTGTTGTCATGACCTTTGATATGGACACATCGAAAAAGTATATTGTACTTTAGGCATAACAATACTAACTTGCGTATTAGCCGCATGATAACTGGATCTCGCGATGATTGTTTGTTAATTACTGGGATCAGAGCCTGGTTGTCGGTGAAAAACCAGATGCATTTATGTTGAAGGTGTTCACCCCAAGCTAAAATAGCTAATACAATTGGATATAACTCCAGTATGGCTATGTTAATGCCTTTCTGTCGTATTTTTGGGACCCAAGTACCATAAAACCACTGGTTCTGAAATATACCCCCATAGCCTTTAGAAGATGAGTCTGTGAAAAATTTGATATTATCACTGAACAACCATTTTTCGTCTAAGAAGAACTGGGAACCATTAAAGTCTTGTAGAAATTCTTCCCACATGACAAGGTCGGCCTTGGCCGCCTTTGTAAGACGAATAAGGTGGAATGGCTTGTTAACTCCCATAGTTAAATCAATAAGTCTTCGCAAGAAGGCCCGTCCCGGTAAGACAACAGTAGTGGCAAAATGTAATGTACCAATAAGGGATTGCAGATCTTTTAAGGTTACTTTCTTGCGGGTTTTAAATGAGGTGATAAGTTCTTTGCATTTAACCAACTTATCTTGAGGAAGTCTAGCTTCCATGTTTCTGGTGTCCAAAGTGATACCAAGGAATGGCAATACCTGTTCAGGTCCAAAAGTTTTTTCGGGGGCTAATGGGATACCCATATATTCACACATCTCTTGAAAGGAATGAAGAATAGCTTTGCATTCTGTTTCAGTTTGGGCAACAAAAAGAAAATCATCTAATACATGAACAACTGCTGGGGCGTTCAGTTTGGTATAAGCTATCCATTCTAGTGCAGTACTGAGTTCTTCGAAGATTTTACAACTTTCTGATAAACCCATAGGTAAACATCTGTCGAAATATATTTTCCCATCCCACTGTAAGCCTAACAACCGGCGGTCGTCCGGATGTATGGGTATAATTCGGAATGCTGATTCGATGTCAGTCTTAGCTAAAAAACTACCTTGGCCTAGCTGTTTAATGTGCTTAATTGCATCCGATATTGTGGCGTACTGCACCGTTGACGACTCTGTGCTGATTCCATCATTAATCGATAGACCTTTTGGGTGACTAAGGTGGTGAATCATTCGATATTTACCAGGATCTTTGTTAGGGACCACACCAATGGGGCTGACATGAAATTTATTGTAGGGGGGAGACGTAAAGGGGCCATCAATACGCCCTGCCTGTAATTCTTTCTGAAGTTTGTCTTGAATAATATGGGGAAAATCTTTTGCAGACTTAAGGTTCTGACATGTTTGTTTGAAATCCCCCCCATCATAATGAATGTGAAAGCCTTCTGTAAAACCTTGTACAAGATAGTGGGTTTTGTCTTTATCATAACCTGCTAACATCTCTGCGAGCCTATCTGCGATAATAGGGGTAACGATTTCTGGGGAAACCACGTGGTCTTGGGGCATATGGTTGAAAGCGGTGTGGAGTGTATGGATTTTGGTTGCGTTGGGGACGAAAAGTAGGTATGGACCCCGCATGGGACCGCGGTGCTACTGAGGAAGCAGTGCAATTACTGGGGTGGTGAGAGCCGTGACATGCTGGACAGCCATGAAAATGTTTTCAGCTCCAGGGCAATTTCTACTCTCAAGAAATTTGAAACAAAAACCTTTTGGGTGTATGAGAGTGAACGACTGTTTTGTCTAATGTGAGGTTTGCCCAGCTTTTCGTATGATAGCCTCGTGCCAAAGTTCCCACTCTACACGGTCCCAGCCCTGCTCCCCGTTTTTTGCCTGCAACTGCCTAAATGAAGTATCGTAAAACTGCCAATCAGTCCCTTTACTGGCTAGTTTGCGTATGATTGACATGTATTTCAAGAGGGCCCCAAACACTTGTGGTTTTTTCTCACAATATATGCTGGCATATATGTGGAAACTGTTGGTCCACTGGTCTATGGACAGAGATTTGGTTTTAAGTTTAGGCACCCACTGAACCACAGGAACCCCAGCCATGTACTTGATGACCTGTTCAAAGGCCTCATTATCCTTCTTATCAATGAGGGACATATCAATATATTCCCCCGCCCAAATTTTTTCTTTCATAGGCTGAGAAACTATTGCTGGCAGGGGATTGGCTGTTGAAATAAATGCCTGTGGATTTGACTCATTGTCTGGGGCCACCTGTGAAACAGTTGCTGCCACATCTATAGCACTATGTAACACTGAGTTGAATATGGGTGTATTGTGACCCTCACCAACGGTGTTGTCTATAGGCGAAAAACCTGTCGAGATAGGCGGCTCAGCAGTGGCTGGTGAACTTGAGGATGTTGAGGCAGCCAGTGAGGATGTTGAGACAGCACCGGCCCCCGCTGCATTAAAGTTAAATTGGGGAAAAAACTGTCTACAGGCTTTTTCCACACCTTGCTGCACAGCCCTCTGGACAATTTGTTCAACGTCCGCCTCGGGGATCATTCGCCCAGAGGCGACACTGTTTTCTTGTACTTCTGCTGTACCTGGTACTTCTCTGGTTTGAGCTCCTGTTTGGGCAGAGGTAGCTGTATCAACTTGACTCTCAGCCAACCGATACCTTTTGGGGATTGTCGAATGATTGGTTACCGCCTTCCGTCTCGGACGCATACTGTCTGGTGTCTGAAGTGCATGACAGGATATATGTGCAGGCATTTTGACATATCATTTGTTGCAGTATATTGTGACGTGTAAATAAGATTATAGCCTAGTTGTATAGTCACATATGAAATATTGAAGGAAATATTGATGTTATAGCAGTTGGAGTATATACCAATGTAATCAAAGATGTAAAAATGTAATCAACACTGTAAATTTGTATAAAAGTAAATAATTATTATTTTTTGACTCCATTATAACCAGCATGACAGACAGGGAGAACATACCATGTATACCGACTACCTACAAGTAGGAAGTATTGGCAATAGTGAGTACATTGCTGTAAGCACCGGTAATAGCCATGCTGCTGTACAATGCATGCATAACAAAAATGAAAAATTGGAAAAATACTGAAACCACCATGGGCCAGTAACACAACTGAAGCCTTTTGAACTGAAACCACTATGGGCCAGTGACAAATCTGAATGATGAAGGTTTTTGACAACCAAAGGCCAGTAATATATATATTCCTTCTGATTTTCTATTGATCATGAACCCACATGGGCCAATACTATTATTAATTTATTTTTTAAAGAAGATAAATATAGTGGCATTGATGCCATTACAATATCTAAATTTACCAGATATAAAATCATGATTAATTTGATTAATGCTGTATAACAGTGTAGTACATTACTGATATGAATTGATTAAAATTATGTGGCAAGGTTTTACAAAATATCTAAACTTACAAAATGTTCATTGCTACTAATTGCTTAAAACTGAACATATGCAACAATATTTAAGAAAATAAAACAACAACAACACGAAAATGTAACAAATATAGTGTCTCTCATGATATGACTTGAAGTCTACTGCTGTAAGGGAGGTAACTCGAAGAAAAGGCATTGTAACATTACTCGGTCTATCTAGAATTGTGGGGCCATATCACTCGCTTTCAGTCCAAATAAAACACCACCTCGGACAGACTTGAAATATGGGTGTTGCCGTTTAAAATGAACCCCATCCGAGTCATACAGTCGGGTTAAATCTGCCATGCGGTCATGTCGCCAAGATTTACAAAAAACACTCCCGTAATGTCGGAACAAAGCCTGCTGTTTAACTCTTTTACTCTCTGGTTATACATATGAATGTCTACATCACCTCTATGAGAACGAGTTCTCAGACGCGTGAAAAGTTCAAACACTACCACATATTGCACAAATGGGCAGCGAACAACTGTTCTATCAAAGAAGTAAAGTTTTTAAAACCAACGTCGGGGGTAAGTTCTGGACGGCTCAGGTCATTCCCAGCTATTTGTAGACAGATCACGTCGGGTCGATAGAAATGAATGTCGCCAATATATCCTCGTAATGTGTCAATGGTACCGCCTGAGTAGCCAACCATCTGTATACTGTGCGAATCCTGGCGAAAACCAAGATTGGAAGTTTGTTCGTCACAATATTGTCCCATACGTCGTATGAGGCTATGCCCCCAAACCAACACAGTTTTATTCGCCATCGCCAAATCGAAAAACTACAGATATAACGTTACTTACATACAAGGGACAATTAAAGCAAAAAATCTACTTTCCCTGTCTGTTTGCTTCTTCCACAGCCGTCATTGGGGGAACGGTTCCTGTAGAGTGCGTACCGCCGCCATGTTTTATGTTGATCCTGATGCTGGCTCACAGTTTTTGATGCATGGGAAGCTTCACCTATCGAAATTTCTTCGCGGAGATAACAAAAAGTTCGATCAAAATCAACTACCAGTCGTTTGTAAGCAAACTGAAGCATAAACGACAAACCAACAAGCACAAGATGTTGAAAATTCAAATAAATTGCTGCGACTGTATAAATAAAGATGGCGATCTTCTGACATTTTTTTTCTTCTAAATGATTAGCTGCCAAGTTAAACTGACCAATGAGCTTTGACCTCTGATCTATGAACCCGGATGTGGCAATCGCCTTTTATGGGTTAGGGGGCGTGGCGATGAGCTAGCCCGCTAATGTAAACAAAAACACTGAATTAAAACAAAATGGGCAGTACATGCAAAAACACGTTTGTCTTTTTACAAACTCTCATTTTAAACAAATTTGTTTAAAAGGTCTTTTACATATCAAGGTCCATATATATGGAATAGTTTACCATCATATGTACAGAAATGCAAAATTCCATTATCTTTTAAGAAATGAGCCAACCAGTATTTTATGGGATAAAGTCATTTATGCTCATCATTTGCGTAATTTGTGTAATTTTGCACATTATTTATGTAACTGTTGTATAGTTAAAATGTAACCTGGGCTGACCATGCTGGTAGGGTTCTCCCCCACCGCTGGAAAGCTCGGGTCATCGTTCGTTTATAGCTGTTTCTGTGATAATAGTGGATTTAAAATGTACATGTAAAATTATCTTACCAATTTACCATTCATAGTACTATCTTATCATTGTTGTATATAATGTACATTTCCAATATGCTTGACCATATGGGAGACGAGTCTTTGACTCAATATGTAATCAAGTTTAAATAAAGACTATCATTATAATAATTATTATTATTTCAAGTTAACCGGTAATAAGATTTATATATATATATATATATATTAAATGCCGTCGTGACTATTCTCCATAATTATGTTTATTGAAGATTTAAAAGAAACTGTGGTTAGGTATACATGTAGCAAACATTAGTGAAAGCAAGTGCTTTCTTTTATAAAAGCACTGGATAAAGTCTTGAGTGTAATCAGCCCAACAGAACTCAAAATATAAGTACATGTAATGCATTTTATAAACTGATTTTCTATTCATATAGTAACAGTGATAGAGACCTAACCCCCGGGCCTGGAAAGTTATCCCAAGCAGGCACTTTCTTTGATGAAGCACTGGATAAAGTCAGAGTGTAATCAGCCCAAGAGAAATCAAGATGTTATGCATTAGTGCATTAAACAGATTTTCTATTTATAGTGACCCATTGACCTTTGACCTGAAAAGTTATCCCAAGCAGGCACTTTTAACCCAGGAAGGACTAGATAAAATCTGAATGTAATCAGTCCAACAGAATTCGAAATACAGTGCACAAACTGATGTTCTATCTTTAGTAAGTGACCTTGACCTTTGATATCAAAGGCTGAAAAGCTATCCAAAGGCTTAAGCAAACATTTTATTACACTGGATAAAGTCTGAATGCATACGGCCCAAAAGAGCTACAAATATTGTGCATGAAATGCTTTTCTATTTTTAGTAACATTAACCTTGAACTTTGACATCGATGCCTCAAAAGCTACAATGTGTATCCTAAGCAAATATTTTCTAAAGTAACAATGACCTTAACCTTTGACCACCAAAGCAGGCACTTTCTCCGACGTAGCACTTGATAAAGCCCGAGTGTAGTCATCCCAACACAATTCGAAATATTATGCCTAAACTAGTTTTCTATTCATGGTAACAGTGACCTTAACCTTTGACCGCCGGGCCTGAAAAGCTATTCAAAGCAAGCACTTTCTTCAAAAAAGCACTGGATAAAGTCTGAAAGCAATCCGACCAACAGTACTAAAGATATTGTGCAGAAATTAAACAAGAAGGCCAATGGGCCTGTATCGCTCACTTGCTTCTAATGCAATTTTGAAGCCGATCTAGGTCATTTATTTGGATGCTAAGCTCATTACCACTTTATTTAAATATAGCACATTTGACCCCTGTGACCTTGAATGTAGATCAAGGTCATTAATTTGAACAAACTTGCTAGCCCTTCATCCCAGCATGTTACAGGCCAAATATCAGGTCTCTGGGCCTCTTGGTTATTGAGAAGAAGTTGTTTAAAGATGTTAGCACATTTGACCCCTGTGACCTTGAAAGTCGGTCAATGTCATTCATTTGAACACATTTCGTAGCCTGTCATCCAGGCAAGCTTTCGACTCAATATCATAGTCCTCTTAGTTATTGAGAAGTTGTGTTAAGATTTTAGCACATTTGACCTCTGTGACCTTGAAAGGCAGAAAAGATCATTCATTTGAACAAACTTGAATTGATAGTCCTTTATTCAAGCATGCTACAGGCCCAATGCCAGGTCTCTGGGCCTCTAGGTTATTGAGAAGAAGATGTTTAAAAGGAAAAGTTGACGGTGGCCAGACGACGGACGCCGCACCAGGGTGAAAGCTCACTTGTCCTTGGCAGGTGAGCAAAAACAGATAGAAGGACAGACAGACGGAAAACCTGATTACTAAAGATGTGCAGGGGTCCTAACAACAAATTGTGTAATTGAATTGGAGAATCCCCCTTTGGGACCCCCCGCTCCCCCTAGGGAGCCAGAGTATTATGATAGAGACCCTCTGTTAAACGGCATTCAGTCTTCTTAACCAAGTAATGCTCCAGACCATTGGTTTGAAAACATTATCAAGCCATTCAGGAGGACTTTAACGGATGTACTGTATTAGGTGATTTATGTCCTCGCAACAGCCAGGGTCATATGGGGACGGGTGTCAAGGAGACATCTATAGAAGAAAACTACAATTCGAATTGAAGTGGATGTGTTGCCGGCACGTGCACCCACACAATTAAAGGGTGTCATTTTGAAATATCATGATCACCATAATGGCCATATAAAAAAATATTATGCTTTCAGTTGCTTGTTGGTTGGTTGAGGGATCCACACAACATCTGAGGTCATATGTTCCAGTCAAAGCTAAAGCAGACATTTGTTCTCGTCCGTAACTTATAAAACGGTCATGTGGCGCAGTGGATAGCGCGCTCGTCTTCACCAGAATTAGGCTGATTTGATCCCGGTCACCTGCCCGACTACGCGTGTTTTCTCTGGTTACCCCGGTTTCTTCCGACATCAGAAATCACATCCTCTTCGTGCTTTCGTCAGGGCAAAAATAGAATGATTGAGATAAGTTGGAAAAAATTGTTAGGTTATTGCTACAGAAAAAAGTTCATATTTCATATTTAGCGATATATCTAAGCAAATTTATAAAGATATTAGTTAAAATAAAAAGAAAAGAGAACATTGTAATATTTGATGTAACTGAGATTGTCGTTGGATCGATATATAATCTCAATTCCTGTTCCATCCTGAAACACGGGGTTGAATTTCAAATTTTGTTACAGTCACCGAGGTTTGACAGGTAAGGTTTGCATATAAAATTTAACCGTTTCTGTCTGTAGCTAGTTATAAATTGGCACACGTTGTGAATAAGTAATACGTTGCTAGAAGAGGGCGATCATTGTTGATTTCGAAATAAATTGTTTCTTTAATGAGCAGTTATAAATTAAAAGCCAATAACAAGACTCTAAATATGGTAGTTATTTCGTTTAGATTCTTAACAAATTGTAATCAAACGCTGTTGAAATTTTATACGATAAAAAAACAAATCTACACGTAGACCCCATTGGTTCAATCCCAGCTTTTTTAGAAGATACCTCCTGGTAGAAATATTAACAATACATGGTTGATGACGAAAAGGGTCTTCAAAAAATATCCGCATTTTGAATTTTTGGGCCTTTCGAACAAAATATTGAAATAAAAAAGTTCTGAAGCACCGACAGGAAGATAATGCAACCTACATCAGTTCCAAGATTTTCCGGGCATTTGTCATCCTTCCGGATATAACCGATGAATGCTAACAGATTATGACGTGTTTGTGACGTCAAAGTAAGATAGTTTTTATGAAAATCTGAAATTGTAGAAGTAAAACAATATTTCTGTAAAAGTTTATACTCTGTTTCTTTTTTATTTCCCTAATAACATATGAGTAAGTTGAAACATAAGTGTCTCTGCTTCAAGGATACACTTCCGGTTTCCCCACAGGACGGTTACTTTCGGAAAACAATTCAGGGCATATGTGTACCAAGGGGAAGCAACTATTTTTACACACGCATGTGTTACCATTAAAGAGCTTCGCTCTAATAAGTTATAATTAATAAAAAAAAAGGCATACAAATCATCATTATACATTAAGTAAGAAGATGCTTATCTCAATACGCATAAACATGAATATATAAAGGGTGGTGTGTACATGACGTCTAAATGCAGACGTGAAGAGTGGGTCTTTATATCCTTCTTGGATTTGACAAGGGTCATTGACTTTCTAATAGGAGATGGTAAGCTATTCCACAACGTGGTCGAAACCCTCCCAAAGCACCGGTTTCCATAGGTCACTGTACGATATTTCTGGACACGCAACAATGATTATGTCTCCTGCCGCAGTGATGGAGTAAAAATCTCCTGTAAGTACTGGGAGCTGCTCCAGTCAGTGCCTTGTATATGTTCACCAAAATTTCAAGCGTTTGTTGTTAATTGATAAACACTATATTTCATCAATCCCTATTTGAGAGTTTCAACTATTTGTTATTTGACTTGTAGACAGGTTATTTGAGTTCACGTCTCTTTCTTCCTGAACATCGAATGGCAGCCTACCGCATTACGTCCCTTTGACGCGCCTCAAACACCACCACACCTGTGACAAAAGTTGCTGACGCGCGTAAGGTAGTTCCGGTGTAACCAGGGTTCGGCGTCTACGTTGTGAGGGTGTTGACATCTTCAGTGTGTCAATCTATAATTGTTACACCTCAAGTGAATTTCTAGCTTTTTGATTGGTTGGGAGAACATTAAACAAAAATCTCTGTCACCCTCCGAAAATATATTGGTTTTAAAGGGCGTGGGTGATATTGCCATGAGACAGTGAAAAATATCACATGCGCGAAAAATGTGCGTTCACCCGCTTCGTTTCCCCACCGTGATGGTCACAAGAACGTTTGACGGCAACAGCCAATTTTATCAAGCGCCGATGCGATAGTTATTGTAAACAGCAGACTATCAACAAACAAGAAGTCATTATCGAGGTTTGCTGCCATTTCTGAGCTACAAAGACTTTTGGTGTAACAAAATAGATATGACATTCATTAGCAGGTGACAGTGAATATTGTCATCCCTCAAACACCCATTGTCACCATCGGCTTCGCCTAGGGTGACAATGGTTTTCTAGGGTTGACAATATTCACTGTCACCTGCTAATGAATGTCATATTAATATAATGTCGTTTTGATGACATATGATGACATAGGACCATCATAATGCGGGATTGCCATTCAATATCAAAGATTTCATGATGATCGAGCAGATAACATGGACGATAAAGGTTAACTTCCTTATTCTTTGAGGAAAGCTTCCACATTTTAAAAATGTTCATTCTGTGCAATGAACCCGTCTTTATATCAAGGTGCATATGTAACGTTATGGACACTATCCAGATACGTTTAACGCTTTACTCCCACCGGAACTATTCTGCAAGAACCCATGATCTCACTAAACATATTTTTATGTTATTGTCGACGATAACCAACAGTTTCTCACCTCTTACAAAGTTACATATTTGTGTATATTGGCAGTGTGTTTTGGGAATTTTTCATAAGTATATTTTGAATGATCGCACCTTTTGTAGAGAGGGGGCTGGATTCAAATAGACGGAAAACACTGATGGGTACGCAGGTTAGTTAAAAAAGGTCTTTTTAGGAAATAACAATAATAAAAACGGTTTACCATTCACTGTCAGAAGATAAAGAGATTATAGACTACATTTGAAAACAACATTTATTAAAATGGGTTCTCTTTTTTGGTTTATAATTTGATAAAACATACAATTGTAGTCCCAGTCACAGTAAAATCATGCATAGGTTTACAAATCTAATTTTAGAATGCTTTCACCTGTGTATGTCTGATCCAATGATTACAACATGAAAATCAGACACTACTTCAGAGATTTGAATCATTTCTTGATATACTTTTAATTCCTTTTTTATTAAACAAGAAATCCTTCCCTTTTGGAATAGTATCACAACACTTGTCCATGTTGATGTGCATGTTTGAATGTGTAAACTATTCTTGTGAAAAATATTAAAACATTACCAGTAAAAAACCCAATATCATGATCAATCCCTTTATATGGTTTCAGATTCTATCATTGTCAAGGGAGGAAAAAGATATTGTTTACTGTGCTCCAACTATACAGGGAAAATATGTGAAGATGGTACAACTTTGAAACCTCATTGCATTCCATCAGGTGACTACGGAGCCCCCGAAGGGACATGGTAAAACATTTACTAAACCGTGCGCACGGATTACCAAACGGGGGCTCCGTAGGTACGGTGACAGTGCTGATAAAACGGTTTGGCAATCCGTGTGCACGGTTTGCCAATCCGTGTGCACGGTTTGCCAATCCGTGTGCACGGTTTGGTAATCCGTGCGCACGGTTTAGTAAATGTTTTACCATGTCCCTTCGGGGGCTCCGTAG
>NW_018480004.1:203480-289630 GCF_002113885.1 Mizuhopecten yessoensis | reverse complement strand
AACAATGTTCCGCATGAACGAACCGCACCTACATATTAACGATACACAGTACATGCACATGAATTAGCTTATTGCGGTCATTCACCAGTAACTGATGCAACATATATAGCGTATAATTAGCAACAAAATCACTATAATACTGACTTACCACATCTCAGGTGTTATGTGTCTGAAGTCCGGGTGGTTTTTTATGGCACGTTGACATGCACGTCCATCTTGGACAGATCGGCTCTCGTGCAGTACTTTTACCACTCTCGGACGCTCTCGCAAACACATACTCACCTCGAAGCGGGAATATTTAAAAACCGAGATTCATGCAAATAAGTATAAAACAATATACATTATCAATACTAACATAAATATATATATACAACATCTGTACCAATATGCGATCGTGACACTCCAATTGGCTCAAACTCTAGACTTCGCAATTGACATTTTGAAAATAATATATGCAAACAAGGTATCTGACTACACCAAGGAAAATAGTCATTCTGAATAGGAGAACACTGAAAACATTCCCTGTGAGGATACATCATGCATATCTACTACTATTAGTTCCTTGTCTTAAAAGGAGAGTTCTGAAAAACAGACTGACCCTATAGTTGGGGATTCCATGTATGTCTAGACATCAGATGATGCTACACAGACACAATTAAAAAACGCCAAATGTATTAATTAATTTGCCTCACAGACAGTTGTTCCTATTTTTAAACCAGAGATTATTGAAAACGATGATGAGAAGACAAAATATCATACTGGTTATCCAAAATATGCAATATTTTTACTGTGATTTACTACTTTTTGTAAGCATGGTGCAGAATAGTTGACCTACTGGGAAGGGGGAAAAAGAACTCCGCTACCTGCAAAAGACAAAAAAATGTTTCCACCCAAAAATTGAGAAACCTGGGAAGAAAAGGAGCCTACGCCCAACTGATGAGTGTTGTGTTTAAAGTTGAAGCATGGTCTTTGGCAAAATTTCTTGCAGATTTATTTAGTGTGTCTGTTATGACAGTTTCTCGAATCATTAATACATGGATTAATTTCATGTTTGATCACATGCAGTCACTTATCCCATGGCCATCAAGAGAATAAATTTTAAGCGATTTGCCTAAACATTTTACAGAAATGACTCAGGTTCGCATAGTTATAGATGCAACAGAATTCTTCTGCAAGAAACCGGGAACCATGGAGGCTTAATTTCTTACATGGAGTGAATACAAACACCATAACACTTATAAAGGTTTAATTGGAGTTGCACCCAATGGTCTAGTAACATTTGTGTAAAGGATTTGGGGTGGGCATGTATCAGATAGCAGACATACAAATGTATTGTGCAAAAAGATGGTGACCTCTTCTGACCAAAGTTAGAACCTGGAGATGTTTTTCTTGCAGACAAAGGCTTCACTGTTGGAGATTTACTTCCTACACATATAGGTCTAAATATACCACCATTTGTATGATCTAGTTTTCAGATGAGTGTACAGGAGTTCTTTAAAAGTCAACAAATAGCTGCTGCGAGGATTGTTGTTGAAATGAAAATGGAGCAAATCAAGAACTTCAAGATATTACAATCTTTGCTACCACTTACTGAAGTTCATTTAGCTGAACAAATAATTATGATATGTTGTGCCATGACAAATTTGTACGAGCTCATACTGAAGTGAATTATACTGTCTGCAATGTCCTGTACTTAAGATTTCTAGATTACTTCATATTACAGGATCATGTGTAAAATATACATATAAATATACTGTATAGATATGAAACCAGTACACTACTGTAATGCTTTTGTTCAACAAAAATCACTTGAATATTCAAAATGGACAGATTTTCAGTTGACCCTTGACATTTAGTAATTTCAAATAATCTTTTTTTAAATCTGAAGAGTCGAACACATTCTAAATAGAAATATCTTTACAAACTCTAGAGTCAAAGCTCATTGTTGGGTCTACTGATGTCCTAGATGGCTCAGGTATACTATGCTAAATTAATTGTGTATCAGTACATGTATGTACATTTGCATTCCATTAGACCGTGCAAATTAACTATAACAATGGTGACTTATGTGTGATTTTTGTAATAGGTTTTGGGATGTTAAAATTTCAAAACACTTGATGGGTGTATTGTCTGTTGCAACAGCTATTGGTAAAACTAATATGTATGGTTTTTGTTATAGAGTTAAAGTTACTAGGTTTGTACAAAGGTATGAAAAATGAAATCACTGATCAAGTATTTTCATACTTTGTTTCATACTTTTATATATATATATATTGAGAAGCAGGCCATATGATATAAGAGAATGATAATATCACAATATTGATTAAATACCTTTTAGAGGTCAAAATTGAAAATGAAAATAGTTAATCATCAATATTGAAGAACATTTTAAAAAGATTTTTTGTCAAATGTTTATTTGAAAACAAGAAAACCTAAATGACTAAACTGTATGTGTAACTCAGGTAGTTTCAGATATTGACAAACCCTTGTTTAATGTTATTAGAGGGACACAGAACTTTGTATGTAATAACTTTTTTCTTATCATGTATGATACTCATTTCATCTTAGTTATTATAATGTATATTGTTATTGTGTGTTATGAAATGTGTAAAAAGTGCATATATAACATCTATGATAGATTTTTTCGTTTCAGCAAATAAATTTTAGGATATGAGTCAAGATATCTATAATCAAACTTAATTATGTTTTTATTCAATTTATCATATTGATGTTTTTGATTGGATATTTGATGCCTGGACTCTTTCTTTAGTGTGACTTGGCTTACATTTTGAGAACTCATGATATCACTTAGAGAAGTTAGTGAGCTCATCAAAATGGATACTTTTATATTGATGACAAATATGTTAAATGTGTGCATATTTCAAAGTTGATATGTGTATTTTCTTGTACGTAACTACATGTTATGAACTGAGTTTAGACATCAATAAATACATGTATACACTTGACAAGTTGTACTTAGTTCAGATGTTTGAGTGGAAAGAAAAGTGGATGACTCCTCTGGAACTTGTATGGTTGAACTGTACTGTACAGGTAAAAAACACAGTTGCCAGTTGTTGCAAGTGCATCAGCTTCTCATAATTGTTCTGAGCAAGAATTGGGATGTAAATAAAGGTTGACTTTCAATCAAATATGACCTCTCCACAGATGTGAATCACACAGTTAAATACATCTTGACATGTACATATAATTTTCTGTTCAACAGTTAGTAATGATTCAATAAATATCTTTTAACATGGATATCAAAATATTTTCTTGCTCAGATCACAGTTTATTCTTTTACAAATGACTAAAATACACATCCGCAATTCCAGGTTGTTCAATTCGTTATAAACCTGCTTATATACTCAACTGATTGTTAACACGTGTCCTCTCGGAACACCAGAACATTCCTTAATATGAAATAACGGTTTAGTAGCTAGTGCATTGTGTAAGAACATCCATATCGATTCGAAGTGTTTTAAATTAAATCAGTCATGCGTGAAATTTGCCGATCGCCCTGTAACTCCAAACAAATTTGTTTATTTTTCTCGTGTATTCCGCCACTGAATAATCTAAATCGGAGTATACGCATTCTCCATACCGTTTGCTAGGTAAAAACTCACTAGTTTTTAGTCACCCCTGGGAGAACCCCAGCGGGGATTATACATTTCGGTTTCAGTCCAAGATTTTGACCTCTGTTGCCGACCACTGTTAAGGGATTTCGTGTTTTCTCCTGTTGCTAATTACAAGCTCTTGGATAACTCAGATATCGATTTTCCTTATAAAAGGATTAGATATAACATACAACATAAAGGCGTTCCGAATTTCAAAATGAAGATGTTCCGAATATGAACCAGGCACATTTGAGGTTCCCGAAGGGGTAGACTGTTATATAACATATATCTATTGATTGATTTAGATATTTTATGTCTGACCAACGCCTTTATTGGTAAAATTTCTTTTTAAACCAATGGAAATGTTGTAATAAGATGTTGAGGTAGTTAAGCTGAATTACGTCTCTTTTTCTTTATCATTTCACGTCAAGGCTTGCGCTTCTGGTCGCAACTGGCTCCAATGGCGAAAGTAAAACATGATTGGCGATTTGAAACTATTTTGGCGAAAATGTCGATGAGGGGCTTTTATTTAAGTTACTGTCGACAACAGAATTTTTTAGCGATAACTGTTTTAGAACAATTGTTACAGGTAAACTAAGCCCCACGACATCTCTGTGTACCACTATGTCGAGGCTGAATGCATTTTCGATGAATGGCAATGTTGGGTATTGGAACTCTTTTGTGTTTTGACAAAATTGTCACCTGTCAACACAACGACTCCGTCTGATATAAAAATCAGCAACTATCAAATTATGGCTTCATTGTCTAGTTCCGAAGGGTGCTCTGTAGAGAACAATAGGGTACGTTATGGTCGGGCAAGGGGTTGTTTTAATTGGATTAGAGTAGATGCAAGGCAATAACGAGACACGGGTATGTTTTTACATTGGGCGCAGCTGAGATATATTTAACGACTTTCTTTTGTAGTTGCCAGGGATCATAAAATGGCATATACAACTTGAATTGTGTCAATCCTGCACTCTCTTCGAGACGACTATTTGCCGGTAATTATTTATGCATCACCGGTTAAATTTGTTCTCGTGTGTGAACATATTGACATTTTTACCAACAAATGATTTTTACTGAGAATTATCGACTGATAATATGGAGATAAATAACCACCAATACAATACCAGTACAAACTTGTGATAGGGATGGTAAATTTCTAAATTACATTTGTATCAGCCTTTAGTTTTTGGTGAAAATGTTTTGCTCCAATATGCATATTCAGTTCTCTTATATGCAATATCCCATCCTGGCACTTTGGCCTGTTTGAATTTGGAAGGCCTTGAAATTGGGATGCAGAAGGCAAGAAAATGTAACAGTAATTAAGATACAAATGAAATTATTTGCAGTGTATAAAACAAAGAACAATTTTCTTCAAGTCAATAAATCACATGCTTTCCTATTATATCTATGTGTTGGCATGGCTACCTAAACAGCGTGAATGCATATACTCCTGGTCATTGTTAGACTATTTTGATTGACAGGGGGATATCTGTCAGTTGTAGCTTGGTCAATGATTTATTATACTGAAAATAATCATACAGGAGATGGGGTGACTTTCATGTCATTTTGACATATTTCTAGTTTTTGTAAAGTCGTCCGTTTAGGCAATGTCGCGGCTGTCTAAAGCAGAAAGAGAAAATGAGCTGTTGGTATGCTCCAGGAAGGGATGGGGGGCGCAACGTTACATTGCGTAAAGTTTTTGTGTGTAGCCTAAAACAGTAAATCATTTAATGCAATGTTTAACTCAAAGGCCTCCACGTCCGACAATCCAGGAAACGGTAGACCAATAGTTACTACAACTCGTGAAGACCGCCGGATACAGCTGAAGCATCTTCGCTGGATGAATTTTATTTTGTATGAGGCAGAATTAAAACGATAAGGACAATTATACAAAGGGAAGCCATCCAATATCCTTTATTTACAGGAATTAAAAATAGCAGCAGTAAAGTTTGGATATTGGCCTGGGTTAACAACTAGCAGAGTTCGTGATAAAAAAAGGATTAAAATTAATCTTGAGAAGGTTGTGAATCAATCACAAACAAGGCAGGTCCGTGTCTTTATCATTAACGAGTCGTCACGAAGTTTGTGGTATAGAAGCATGATATGCTAATATGTCGTCTATGGACAAATTTGAAAATGTCTAAGAAGGCTATGTTTGATTATCAAACGAGCCTGATTTGTTTTGCGTGCATGTGATGTAAAAGTGTTTATAGACAAGGACCAATGTATAAGATGTTTTATCAGCCAAAACAGAAACATGCACTTATTGTGCAGATCGTTGCATGTGGTATCAGGCATCAGGGGTAAAACAAAATCATACTAGTTTTTTAAAGTTTTATTTGCATTTTAAGCTGCTGATTCTTTTTTTAATTATGATGATGATATATGTAATCATTCCGGAAAGTGAATTACATTCAGCTTGCTTTTGTTTTGTGTGCTGACTAACGTAATCATTCAATGGATCCACCAATAGCTGGGATAAAATCAACACAAATCTTCAATAAAATCAAATTCAATGCTTACGGTGAATTAGGTATGAATAAATATTTCGAATTCGCAGAAATTTCTTGGTATGACAACGAATGAACCATCCACCATTAACATATAACAGGTAAAATATGATTTACTAGATACAATAGCATGAAGTGTTTTATCACAATATAAATAGGTAAATATATAGATATGGGACGACGGTATCGACTTTGTAACTGGCGCGACCTGGCACATCAACAGATAGTATTGACACGTACTGACGACCTTCGCCTCAGTATTCGCTTTATCATAGATATACCTCTGTGTACCTGTCCGATGGGTAACGGGGGAGATCGTTTGGAAGTGCTTGAAAGGGTATGTGTGATCAACTAAGGTCACTAATTTAGGTACGGACAATTACAGACTCGATTTACACCTCATTATTCCATCTTATAAATATATAAATTCAAAATATGCATATTTGTGTAGTCGTTTTCATAAAAAGACACGATTAACAAAGATATCATTAACTCCAGTACTCACAACATTCTTTCAGCACAAAATCAAAATTCTATCATTCTTTAATTGGATGGACGAAAAGGAATTGGCTGGCATAGCTACATAATATGATAACAACCGACCACCTAAACATTCTTACAAAGCGTGCACGTCAACAGAGAGATTCAATTGTTTCTTAACTTTACTATCCAAAAATACTGCACATTGTACAGTCACACAGGATCTGGTGTTGTGCCCTGAAGAAATGATGTTGTCAATATATTTTGGTAATCTTGAGACAATGCACCGTCGGTATATCTGAAGGCGACTTGACAAGGCCCTTGTCCGTATAAACTCTCTAATACGATCAGCCTCAAATGAAAACAATACAAAAGTCGGTCAGTCGCCGTGGAGCAAGTGCCATGAAAGTTCCTGAATATATTTTATGGAATCCGACTTGATCCAATTGTTCATCACTGGAGCATTAACGCCAGGTAACAGACAATATATTGGACATTTTCTGTATAGAAAAATAGTGTGAATTTAATACCAATCCAAAATATGTCGTATCAAAATCAATAAATTGGAATAATCTGAAATCGGCATTTCCGTTTTGAATTTGAAAAGATATTTCTCACTTCTTTTACTTTATTCAATCAAACGGGGGTTGTAAGATAGAACTGTCCAGAATAAGAAAGGAATTTTCAAAAAGCCTTGGGTTTAATCAAATTTAAAAAGCACCTCTGGTGGAATTTTCCTACCCTACACCCCGGGCATTTTATATATATGAGTCACACAAATCCAACTATTTGTTACATTTTGCGTAAACTCTTGAATCTATGTGTATTATCATAGTGTATTATCATACCTAAGTGTATTATTTGTCATTTTAGGGGTTTAAATCAACTGTTGATATGAATAATGACTATCATTATTTTTTTCATATTATTCCCGACAAGTGATTGGCCAGAAGTGAATCACGTGTCCACCGATCAAAACCGATATTGACTTGGAGCGCGTGATTTTCGTTGAAGGACTGGGTGTTTCTAAAAATAGAATAATGACGTGTCTCCAAACGAACTTATCGTCCCGCTTCTGTAGCTTTTTGCTGTGTTTTTTCAGATTGCTAACATTACGTTTTTGAAAATAATAAAACAATTGTAGCCTTTGACTTCGGTCAATACCTGGATTTATCGACCAGAGAAAAGATATATTGACCTCGGACTGCGTCCTCTGTTAATATATCTTTTCTTGGGTCGATAAATCCAGATATCGACCTCAGCCAAGGTTATAATTGAATAATATTACTTTCTACACATCTAGATAAATTGTGAAAAGCGACCTTCTAAACAAGGACTATTTACATTAAAAATAATAATATTTAAATATTTCTTCTTCATAATAAAAATTAATGATACACAATATTTATATAGCGCCCTATATAACTTGTAAAATAACTGTAAAGTGCTTTACATCAAAAGGATAATAGTATTAGTTATAATTGATAAAAAAGGCATACAAATTATTATTATACATTAAACAGTGACTTTGACGGCTGATATAGGGTAGCTAGCTCCTGTAGGTATTGGAAGGTCGTTTCATTAGCGGGCACCTACTATCACTCAGGGCGCAAGAACGATAACATAAAAATGTATTATTTGTGTTTGCAGTTAAATTTGATAGGGATGAATGAACGACTCATATTAGCACAAAAACATGGCACATTTTGTTAGTGATGGCGTTGTTGTCATAAGGCTAATCTATAAAGCAGAAAAAAAACATGTCAGTACGTAAGGCATAGGACGACGGTACCGCCTTTGTTACTGGCACCGCCTTGTTCATCAATATATAGTACTGATAAAAAACCCGATAACCTTTACCTCAGTATACGTCATCATATTGCATTGCAATGTAAGCTGATTTTATTTAGCCAATAAAATAGCTACAATATGTTCATGTGATATCGATATCTGATGATGTTTTGGTATATATACTCGTCTACAGACATACCAGTAAAGGGTTGATTACTGGTGTGAATATTACCAGGGATGGTGATGATGTGGTGACTGTGTTACTTCTACTGTTCATGTGATAACCCGGATGAACTTCACGCATGTTTATATGTATGTAAATACATAAAAAGGACGTTGATACGGAACGCACCTAACAAAGTGACTGATTTCTACAGCGATATCTGATGATTTATATGTGATATATATTGTGTATACGATACTTGTAGAAGAGACACTACATGTTTATATTTGCATGTGAATGTTCAAAAAATACGTTGTGTGTATAGACAATCCATTTTCATTAAAAATTGTAAAGGAAAATAAAACAAATCGAGGTGCGATACGAAAAACACGTGAGATGGCAGACAGTGCAAAACAACCTCAAAATTCGCTAGGAAGAAAATGTGTGACACACAAGGAGGAAGATGTATGGTTGAGGTGCGAATTCTGTAAGTTTTACATGTGTCCTACCTGTGTGACGTCACGCGACCATCAACACAAACCTCATGATTTGGTTCCTGTCAAAACGCGAACGATTGAAGATTTCGAACAAGTTTTGACTCGTTTTCGCAAGGAAATAAAATCGACCGATGCCGAAATCGAAAAGAATTCAAACGTGTGTGATGGTCTTTCAAAAGCATTTCCCTCACTAAGAGAGGAGTGCAAACAATTACGATCAAGTAATAAAGACGTTATGAACAATTACAAAGAAGAACTAACTAGCAGAGTTGAGTATTTGAAAAAGCGAATAAAAACGTACAAAAAAACGTCGGGACAAGACATCCAAATTCACGATACAGAATCAGACACTAAGAACAGTCCAGGGTTATGGGACATACCTCCCTTGAACATGCCGCCGACCAACCTCGACATTATCAGAGAAGCGATGAGTAAACTCGCCATCCCTGGTTTTCGGAAATGTAAAAGTAAGAAATGTAAATTCTGCAAAATTAACGCCGAAAGCAGACACTACTTTAAATCTGTGGTCGACGGACACACTTACCCCATAGATCATTGTCTGTCGTGTTCATCAGTCAATGTGATATACCTAATCACTTGTGATAAGTGTCCAAAGCAATATGTCGGAGAGACCAGTAAGATACTTTCTAGCAGATTTAAGGAGCACCGGAAAACAGGATCTGAATTACATGCAGACAAACATTTCAGGGAAAAAAATCATTCATTGGATGACATGAAGGTTATTGCCATTGATCAAAACCAAAGTTGGGAAGGTCCGGAACGCCGCGAAAGAGAAAATTACTGGATCGTGAAGCTGAAAACCAAGGTTCCACACGGGCTGAATAAAAAATAAAGGATATGCCGAAGCTTTATAAAGTAATTTACGGTTGACTTTGCTTTAATGTGTGTACCTTAAATACAAAAACACTGTTAATATTTTATTCAGTCAAATGCCACAATCTACTAATGAAACTGTAGATGTAATATATTTTACCTATTGTTTTCTTTTTTTCTACTTGTGTGTGCGTATTCAAGGTGGGGCCGCGGTGGACAAGTGTTTAAGGTGTCTGAAATTCTGCTACCAATAGCCCTTCACCACTGGGTCGCGGGTTCGAGACCTACGTGGGTCAGTCGCCAGGTACTGGCCGTAGGTCGGTGGTTTTCCTGGGAACTCCAGCATTACTTCACCAAAAACCTGGCACGTCCTTTAATGACCAAAGCTGTGAATAGGACGTAAAGCTCAAACAAACAAAACCAAAGCATTCAAGGAAATACTAGACCAGTTGTATCCCATTGTATGACTGTCCACGGCGACTAAAGTGGGGCCTAACTGCAGTCAATGTTATCCACTACATATCAATAAAACAGTAAAATATCCCACCTTTAATACACTTTTCACTTTATTTATTATTATTTATCCATTCATTGTCTTGTAACCCCTTTGTTCAACACACCTTTTTTTTATCCTTTTAACAATTATATTTGGAGCTGAAGCCACTATTTTCATTAACAAATTGTATCTATTGATTCACTTAAGTATATAATCAAATTATACACAGTCTAAAGATGGATTTTCACTGTAAATAGTCTGAGGTTCCCGTTTGGTGTCATATATTATTTGTATCCCTCATCAAAACGTACCTGTAAACCCACCTTTTTATTATTAAAAACGTATCCGGATAATCCCCTCTAATCGAAAACCGAAAATCATATACTCTTATTTTAATAAAGGACATGCTTTTAATTGTTTTGTCTCGTGTCATTTGTTTGAATAGTAAATTTATTTCTGAAGGAAAATGATTGAAGGCCTTAACAGATTTATTTTAAAGTGCCAGTTCAAAAATATATCAGGGGTGTGCGTTTGGGGAGGGGATGAGGTTAAACAGGACATTGTTGGGAAATACATCGGGTGGTAGGTAATGTATATTGTAGATATTGTTGGGAGTTAATGGGATGTAGAGAGAAACGTTAGCAATTAAATGTAGGAGAGGTAAATTATCAGATATAAGAGGCGCCGGGGGAGGGAGAGGAGGAGGAGGGGGAGTGGTGGTGGTGCGGTGGTGTCATGGGGAGGGGTGGACATGATGGGAAACCACACATGGTAGCCATTACTGAAGTGTCTGGCGGGTGGGGAGTTTGATCAGATATGGAGGGGTATGGTAGCAATTAAGCTAATTGGGCTTATATATGATATTTTGTCTTTTCGCTTTGTCGTCCGCGAAAAGACACCACGCGAAAAAGCGAAAAGACAAGATGTCATATAAAAGCCACCATTTAAACAGGAAAATACAGTAAACTTGATGGATTATGCTCTACGAAAATGTCACCGAAAATGGAACAAAGGCTATGTATACATAACATGTTTTTGAAGTTTCAACAAAGCCTGCTGGCAGTTTAGAAGAATTAAAAAAAATGTACAGATAAATGGACAGATAGAGACTAACAGTTCTCTAACAAGAGTACCACGGGGCGGAACAAAATATGCCCCGTCGAATGCCATATAGTATTATATACTTATTTACAATGAATCAGATATGCATCATTCTAAGAGTGGTTAGCTGATATGCTATATTCGGTCGAAAAATGTAGGCGGGGATCTCCGGACAAAATTAAAATACTGAAATGAACAAAGGGCAATAACTTTTGTAAAATAGATCAGTCAAAAAATGTAGGAGGAGATTGCCGGACAAACAAAGTTGACGCCGGATGGACGGACGGACAACGCAATACCATAATACTATCGTCAAATTTGACGGTCGTATAAAAAGTTAAAAAACAAGCTTTGTTACCTGAGCAACTGCTGACTGCTGCTTCTTCCTCTGTAGTTGCACTTAAGCTTGTGCATGTCTTATCTGTAGAAAAGTAATGAAGTTAAAGATTAACAGAATGTACCAATTGTGTTTACTTCTATTTTCCATTTTGTCGCTCCTTTAAAATCCAAGGATTTGATTAGGTATTTTTTTTAATGCAAATGTTATAACAAGTGCTGTCCCTTTTTTATAGTACATGTATTAGAAAATGTAATTGTTAGACCAGTAATAACATTAATATTATGACCATTAAGGTATGAACATGTACTTGAAATAGCAAACTTATACTGATTAACATTCATAAAACAATTCTTCAATAATACTAAAAAATACTATAAATAAGATACTTATCATAACTGAACACCAAAATAAACCATTTTAAAGAATATCTGACACCCGGTAAGAGAGAAATTGAATTTACGGACCCATTATATGTGTCCATTTACACATAATATACTCGCCAATAAAAAAGTGATGTACAATATAAACAATATACATAATAAATACCTGGTATAAAAGAGAGCCGGCTTGTAGCTTCACTTGCCTCCAATACCGATGTACCCTCTGAAGAAAAAGATTGTTTTTAGGCAATAGAACACATTGGCAACAAAATAAATTTGGACCCGCCCCTTTTCACCCTGAGGGGCCACACCCTCCAATTATACAAAATTTGAATCCACGTTACAAATTAGGATGCTCCAGACCAAATTTGGATTAAAAACATCATTCCAGTGGCACAGAAGAAGATGGAATTTGAAGAGATAAACCCCAAATGTTTAGAAAATGTGCACAAATATTTGTTAATAATTTTTGTTAAGAAAGTCCAACAAAAGACAAAGAAGGATGTTTGTTGTTTCCATACCTTTCTCCAATGCTGTAAGACTCGATGCTTTTTTGGTCTGTTGCATAGCTGTGTCCACACCTCCGACAACCCCTTCCAAGGCACTCCTTGTAAATGTTCCAATAATCTATATCAAGACATATTTAAGTTTTTAAATATACATTTTGACAACACCCTGAAAATAAATACCCTGACTCAAAACTTTATATCCCCCCCCCCCCCCTTGATTTTTTAGATTGAATTTCCCCCAAAATTGACTTAATATTTAGTATATATGCTTGCCAAAATATGACTATTTCCCTACCTAAGTACCCAAAGTGGTAACAGGAAGTTACTCACAAATTTGTCCCAGGGCTTTGCGTCATCTTCCATGGATGGACCACCACCAGTAGCCTGTCGCTCCCGTATCCTTTGTGCCTCTTTTCTTTTAGTGAGGCTGCTTATATCCTGCCACTTCTTTTTTACGTCACCAACATCTCTGTTGGTTTCAGTGCTGTTGGCAGCATTTACTCTGAAACAGTTCATTTATTTCTTATATGCTAAACACAGAAGAGTACCACATATGGTTATACCATATGACTCTTTAACAAGAGGCCCAAAGGGCCTGTATCCCTCCCCTAAATCTTTATGCCATGCAATCATATATATGGCTATCAGTTCAGGATCATAACCATTTCAAAGTTATGAACAAATAATTAAGTCCTTGAGGAGGGGCTCGACCCAAGGGTCAATATTAATATCATGATTTAGTTTATCTCTTGATGCCCAGCAATGGTATATATGGTTATGGGTTCAGGATCTCAACTGTTTCAAAGTTATAGCTCAGGAATTAAGTCCCTATGAGTTAGGCCAGATCCCAGGGTCAATTCTTATATCTTAATTGATGGCATGTTGATGCTCAGCAATTGTGTACTTGGATTTGGATCTTGATAATGTCAAAGTCAGAAATTATTTTAACCTAGCCCCTCACTTTCCCTGAGAGTTCATTTGTACAATTTTGAATCTCCACCACCTTAGCATGCTTCCAACCAAATATGATTGATACAGATTCTGAAAAGAAGTTGTTTTAAGCAATATGGCCAAATTAATCCTTTCTGGCCCAGCCCCTCAGCCCCTGAGGGGGTCAGCCTCTCCATTTGTACAACTTTGAATCCACACCACCTTTGGATGCTTCTAGTACAATTTGTTAAATTCTAAACTGCGGATAAGGAAAATAAGTCATTTGAAGAAATTGTTGGCAGATGGAAAGACAGCGGACGGACAGACGATAGACCCCCAGTATGGCATTAGCTCACCTTGGTCCTTTGGACCAGGTGATCTAAAATTGTTTACCTGAGTATTTCATTAATATCAATATACATGTTATTTATCCAGATAACTTTAAATTTTAACTGAACATGAACAAACAGAAATAATACAATATTTGTGTTGATTTTAGAAAATCCATATTATATATATCTGTATTATTTCAAAGTAAAAGTTTAAAGTACAACTTATCATAAAGTGTAGTTAAATTCACATCATATTTCATATCAATGTTGTAGTGTCATTATGGGTTGTCAGTAACTGATGTGATATGGATTAATGTGGTGATTTTGCTATAATTTTGTACTTTTTATGTAAGATTTCTCAACAACATGACATTACTTCTCTGTTTTGTAAAAAAGGGCCAAAGGCTTCCTTAGTTCCATCATAAATCTAGAAAAGATAACATTCCAAAAAGTCTTAAATCATAGCATGGCCATATAAAGATAAAAACTAAAGCTCAAGCGAAAGATGTGCAATTTATTTAAGTTGCCTGCTTTCATGAAATTTAGAGAATGTTTTTTTTGTTAGATCAGAAATAGTAGCATATACACATGTACCTCTCTGGTTACTCTGATATTAATTTTTGTTATACAATATATACAATTGTAAATGAATACACATTAAGTACATGTACATGTTGATGGTTAATTTAGAAAATACTCCCCCTTGTATTGATTTGATTTTATTGCAAAAAAGGTACAGAAGAAATGTTCTTTTCATCAAATTGTAAACCTGGAAATCTAATTGGCATGAACTGGTTTGATTAAATTAAAATTCAATGTGACACTAGCTATATGTTATCTCTACCTGAATATTTGTCCTTAGTTTTTGACTGGTGCATGATTCTATAGGTGTGTGTGTTACACTACCTAAGACTCTCAAATGGTGTAAAACTAGGTGTTAAAATATAGTTGACGCTAATTCATAGCCCATCCCAGCAACAATTAATGGGTCAGTGCAACCATGATAGAGCTTTTTGCACCTGCAGGTCAGTGGTCAATAATAATAACCACACCTTGGGCACAGGTGCTACAATCAAAGAACTTAAACGTGTTTGCAAAAGGAAATTAGTTATCACTTTACGCATAAATGAATAACTCTGTGGGAGATTATCTTACCTAACCAACTTACAATACCACTACTAGCACTAGGAGTTTATTTTGATTGGATAATGAACATTTATATTTTTTAGTCATTTAAAGTTTATTCTGAGATTTAATTTTATGATACACTTTCATGTAGTTAGAAATATTTTTTTACAAGAAACTTATACATTTACAGGATCATACTTAATCTTCAGTTACTCTTTTATTAAGCTAACTTAGGAAAGATTTAAAAATAAACAAAGATATCCATAAAAAAAAACAGTGACATCCCCTGAAAAAATCTGGATCTGCCCCTATTATGCTTAATTCCCCCTTCCACAAATACCCTCTACTCTTTAACTCCATTGAGTTTGTTCATAACTGTACTGTATCAATATGAAAAACAAATTCCTAGCCTTATGAAACACAGTCCATTATTGATTAAATAGACTACTGCACATTTTAGGGGAAACCCCTGACAGGGCTGCAAAAAAAATAAAAAAAACAAATATCGTGGTGTATTACTGTAGCCTAGCTATAGGGATTCGTTACAAATGTCTTATACACATATGCTATACTGATTTGGGTCACATTACACATATACATAGCATACTGTATGTGTATTACTATTAGATACGTGTGACGAACCCCTGTGGACTAACCGTTACTGTACATAGTGGTAAACAAATTACAAAAGAAATGTATAAAAAGGGGGGTTGGTCCTTAATAACTGACTCTCCATTTATTATCATTGGCAGGTTTCTGTCCCGTCAAACATTTTTAACGGGAGTCTAATTATTTCGGACTACTGTCAAAAATGCTGTATGTGAATGGGGGTCCGTACGTGCGTACGTCTCTTCTGTATTGTACTTACCGTGAGGTTATCTCCAACCAACACTTGTTCTTCATGTCATTTGTTAGTGAAGGGGTAAACTTCCCCTTCACAACCTTGATATTACTTGCCACTGCTTGGGCCAATGCCTCCATCTCGTCGTTAGACCAATTTGGCTTCCTTTTCATGTCTTTTTTCTCCATGTTGTTTACGTTTGGCGCAGACGATAGTGAAACCGGAAACGCGTGTTACGACTGCGCAAGATGCGATTAGGTCGTTGTCAGGGAAGCTTTTTATCGTAAGTCAAATCGTAAGTGCGCTCGTAAAGAAAAATCTTAAGGTTTGTCTTACGAATATTTTTTCACTTACGACTACTTTCGTGAAACTGACTTACGAATTCACTTACGATAATCGTAACTCAAAATCTTACGACAAATCGTAAGATTTTTTGTGAAAAGACTCACAGAACTTTATCATGTGTGGTGCCATTGTTATCAAATAAACTCCAAAATAGCATGCAACAAGCTGTTTTTTCATTTCACATTTACTTATTTTTGGAGATTTACAATTTCAGACTTGAACAAACAATCTGACCTTTGAACTTAACTTGACAATGACCTTGGACGCACGGGTCCCAACATGGTACGCTGCATTACGTCTTGCCATACCGCATATGAAAATAAATAAATATCGTCCAGTCATCTTCAGCAAGTCTGAAGATTTCACCTGGACAACATAATTTTGACCTAAAAAGTGACCTTTGGATCAAGAATAATCTTAGACTTATGTTTTACTTAGCCAATTACGTATGACGTCAAGTCGCGTGAGGTTATTTGTGACAGGTTTAACCAGACTTATGACAAATTTAAACCCAAGATCGTTTCATGATCTCGGAACCAGGTAGACGTTCCGTAATATGGATGTATAATAATCTTATTTCTTTACCTGACGGTTTTATACTAAAACCGTATGTATTTACTTGGAACTTGTAAAATGTTGCCGAAGGAAAAATAGCAATACGCCAGTATAATGCTATCAGACCCATAGATTGCTGTTATGAAGATAGAATGTCAGTTGGGAAAGTCGTAGATTTTTTTTTATTTAAACTGACTTTTCTATGTTAATATCTAAAGAGTTAAGTAGATGTATATCTGTGAAATAATGACAATTGACAGGTTGAGGTTAGACTTTATTTATTTCTTCTTTGCTGATGTATCCTCCTACCGTAAAATTATGATGACGTAGAACGAACGTAAACAAAGTATACAATTGCCATGTTTGGTTTAAACTTTGTTTTATTCAAGTTGTGTTTGACAATACATCGAAGTACATGTTTTATAGAACAGGAAATAGAAACACGGTGTACATTGCAATGTCAGCTGATTTCATTGAGCCAATGAAATAGCTACAATATGTTCACGTAATATCGTTATCTGATGATGTTTTGGGATATATACTCGTCCACAGACATACCAGTAAAGGGTTGATTACTGGTGTGAATATTACCAGGGATGGTGATGCTGTGGTGACTGTGTTACTTCTACTGTTCATGTGCTAACCCGGATGAACTTCACGCAGGTTTATATGTATGTAAATACATAAAACGGACGTTGATACGGACCGCACCTAACAAAGTGATTGATTTGTACAGCGATTTATTTAGTGACTTATATGTAATATAAATTGTGTATTTGCAGAACAGACGCTATCACCGATCCATACATATCACGGTCTAGATATGTTAGAAGTCAACAGTGGTACTATACCTTAGCAGGCGAATGTTCAAAATCTCTGTATGCATTATCATATAAAATTGTAAAGAGATATTAAACAAATCGAGTTGATAAACAAACACGCGTGAGATGGCGGCCAATGCAACACAACTTGAAAACTTGAATGTAAAAGAATGTGTGAAACACAAGAAGTTGTTTTGGTGCGTTGTCCGTAAGCGATACATTTGTTTTGACTGTGAGAGGTTACTCGACCATGACCATACACAGTCGGTCATCATTCAGAAGCAATCGAAAACGATTGAGGAGTTCATCGATCATGTTGAAAACAAGAATATCCCTTTCCTTCGAAAAGAAATAAAATCGACCGATGACAAACAAAAGATTTTGGCCACTGATGATGATCTTTTACTTGAACTTCGCTTAAAAACACAGGATTTAGAAAAATTCAGGTACTAACAAACAACTGAACAATTACAGAGCCGAACTAAACAACAACGTTGATGAATTGACAGAGCGAATACAAACGTACAGGGAAACTTTATCGTCGAGATCAGAAATCCTGATTCACAATATAGACATTCCTCCATTTCTGGCCCCATCTCTCTTGATCATGCCGCCGATCAAGCTTGATGCTATCAAAAAAAACCTGAGTGAACTGACCATCCCATGATTTTGGAAATGTAGAGATATGGATTGCAAAATCTGCCCGCACACCGAGACAGGGGCTTACTTTAAATCTGTAGACAATGGAAAGAGGTACCCTATAGAACATTCTCTGTCGTGTAAATCAGCCAATGTAATATACCTCATCACTTGTGTTAGGTGTAAAAAGCAGTATGCCGGAAAGACCGAAAGAAAACTCAATGTCAGGATTCCAGAACACAAGCGACGAAAGCAGGAAACAGCAGTAGGTAAACATTTCGAGAAAGAGGGCCATTTATGGGAGGATCACATGAAGGTTATTGCCATTGATAAAAGTTCGGTGCCAAAGGAACTTTCCAGAAAAGAAACAAGCTGGATAGCGAAGCTGAACACCATGAGTCCACACGGGCTGAATTTGAAATGTTGAAATACCAAATCTCTTTAAAGTGCTTTCCGGCTGACTCTGCTTTGATGTGTGTACTAAAATCCAACGAATTGCTAACATTTTAATCGGTTTAATTAAACAATCAACAATGAAGCTGTAGATGTAATAGATTGTATCTATTGTCTTATTTTGTATTCTTGTGTGTGCGTATTTCGTAAGAGAAGAGGACTATAAAAGGTATCCAGTGATACACAAAACATTGTTGTGTGCCTCTTGAAATTAATGTTAATTATCATATGTAGAAATATTTTATCGTTTATTGAGCAATTACATGTACAGTTGTCAAGGTGACTTATTACACCTGGTGGTGGTGGTGGTGGTGGTAGGGGGGGGGGGGGACTGTTGTAAGACATGAAGGTAAACCATACATGGTAGCCGTTACTGAAGCATCTGGTATCCGAGGAGGTTTATCAGATATATGGGGGCTTATATATGACAGTTCATCTTTTTGCTTTGTCGGCCGCAAAAAGACGCCAGGTCCGGAAAAACTTTACAAAGAATATGTACGAACTTGGTTGGGACCAAACAAACTATCCGACGAATGAGGGGTATTCGAGTTAACCGAGTTCGGGGAAGTGGGGTTTTACTGTATTGGGTAGTGCATTGATGTGTCTGATCCTACTTTTTGATGGCTTTACCCTAATAATTGCATTTGTATGCCTGTTTTTGCATATTTTCATGTATTGGGTATTGCACTGATGTTTCTTAACCTGCATTTTAACGATTTTACCCTCAGAATTGCATTTTTAGCCCTGTTTTTGCATTTTGTCATGTACAGTGTAGTACGTTTGTTCTCATTATAAATCATTTAGTCCTATTTATATAAAGGACATAATTGTAATTGTTTTGTCTCGTTTTATTTGTTTATTTATAACAGAGTTATTTAAAAGTGCCAGTTCAAAAACATATCAGGGGTGTGCGTTTGGGGAGGGTATGAGCTTAAATAGGACATTATTGGGGAAATACATCCGGTGGTAGGTAATAGATATTGTATATTTTTGGAGTACATGTTTGATTATCAGATATAAGGGGAGCCGGGGGTGGGGAGAGGGTATGGGGGTAGGGATATTGGATGATTAGACATGATGAGAAAATATACATGGTAGACATTACTGAAATGTCTGACGGGTGGGGAGTTTGATCTGATAGAGAGGGATACATACATGATAGCAATCAAACACATGGTGGCTTATATATGACATTTCATCTTTTCGTTATTTCTTTTTGTCGCTTGGCGTATTTTCTCGGACGAAATGTCATATGAAAGCCACCATATAAACAAGAAAATCAATTAAACCGAGTGCTCCCCGAAAATGTCACCGAGAATGGAATAAAGGCTATGTATACATAACATAATCAGAATTGTATCATGATGCCATAGTTATCTTTGAAAAAACATAACTGTTTAAAGCAAACAAACTCCAAACTGGTATCACACAATCCATTTTTATACTATATTTACTAATGTTTGGAAATGTACAAGTTCCCAAAATGTGACCTTTAGATCAGGAAGCATCTTAGACTTAATTAGTGTTTAGCCAATTAAATATGACGTCACATCTCGTGACGTTATTTTTGACAGGTTCAACCAAACGTAAGATAATATTAAACCCAAGATTGTTTCATGATCTCGGAACCAGGTAGGCGTTCCGTAATATGGAATAGTTTTAACATGACGAAATAATACTACAAATATTGCAAGAACATTTATTTCACTGGTTTGCGCTTATTTGAAAACTTAAATTAGGAGAGTTGATACTTATAAACTCACACTACGCCTGCATAACATAGGTATTTGTAGATACAAAACCGTACGTATTTACTTGGAACTTGTAAAGTGTTGCTGAAGGAAAAATAGCAATACGCCAGTATAATTCTATCAGATGCAAACATTGTATATTGCTGTTATACTCTATCCCATGTTGCTGTTATACTCTATCCCATGTTGCTGTTATACTCTATCCCATGTTGCTGTTATACTCTATCTCATGTTGCTGTTATACTCTATCCCATGTTGCTACCAAACGTATTTTGCGGCGTTTCAAATACCGCTCACAAACATAACAGTGATAAGTAAGCATTCCTTAAATATCATTTATTTGATAGGAAACAGATAAAACACATGTTATAAAATGAATAAATATAAAATATAGAAAATCGACAGTATAGCAAAAAAAAAAGCTTCTAGAGATTTATCCAATTAAATCCATGCAAACATTTACATCTACAAATATTTATATATAGTTTGCCTTCACATCTGCACTATATTTGATAGACAGTGTCAGCTACACAAGTACATTGCACGTCTAGTTGATTATACATTCATACTTCACACTTAAACATTGGCAATCTATATCATTGTACATCAATCTGATAAACAATATTTGATATAAAAAACGTAACGTAAGGTTACTCGTCTATGTGTATTCAGTTAAGTTTTATAGTCCAATACTTCAGGATTTGAGTAAGTCTAATAATTATTAATATGGACTTCTTATGAGGTGGATATTCGTTTATATGATCCTGAGAAAGCGATATTAACCGAGACGATGTCTAGGCCATTATCATTTTCCTAGGTCCATACAATCATACTTTCACCGAAATTAAAGTACTTAATTGTTATTTCTGATAGTGAATAATCTTTTAATCATTTAACAAGTAAGGACAGTGCTACATTAGTCAGTGAGCATTGTAACGTTACAACTGAAATGACGTTATAGAGTGAATATTGACCTGTTGTTTCTAAAAATAGTAACACCGGGTCAATATCGCGTTATTATGATCCAAACGATGAGGCTTTAGAGACGATATGTGTCAACTATTATTTCAGAAATAATCAACATATGTGCGTGCATTATGGTGGAATATATAACGAGGGTGAGAAAATACTTATTTTTCCAACATTTTCGAATCCCGAGTTATATATTCCACCATAATGCACGCACATAGGTTGATTATTTTTATTCTACCACGTCAAATGTAACTAATTGTCAAGTTTTGCTGTCTTATAAGGCGACATGACCTAGATAATTCGATATGCAAATTAGACGCTGTTCTTTTGCGCGTGCAAGATTTATCACGTGATCGTGTTGCCTCGTTTTAACTTGATCAATATCGCGCCAACATTTCTCAGTGCGTAGGGTTGGGATTCCCGGATTGCGTTTACTTCTAAAACCATCATCATTGTACCAATATCAAGCGGATTTTCTTGGAAGTGCCAGTGATACAACATCATACGATAGGCCTGACATGAGTTGGCATATTAAGTTGGTTGCCATGATGTGATGGAAAGTCGCTGACCGGCTGATCATGACGCGACCTTCACCTTCGCCGATTTCACCGGACAGCTGTGTTTTGCAACCACTGTTCAGACCGATGCTACTTTTTGCAACTTTATTCTACACACACGGTATGTACAATGTAGGCGAATGCTCGACATCACTTTGATTTTTTGAAAGCAGACGACGTTTTGCAGACCAGAAACAACTGAACACGTGTGACGTCAGATACGATGTTTATTTCAATCAATCAAACATTGGCACGCTTTCGACATCGTTCGTCAAAACATGAAATCAACGCTTGACAGTACATACACACACTGCACACATCGTGAAATGTACGGCACTACCCAGTGAAATAAAAACAGAAGTAATTAATAATTTACCATTTTGTCCTCAGACCTGTACATTTTAAATGTCAATAATTAATAAACTAATTTCACTGCACGGACCCACATACTTTAGGTCCATAGATCCGTGTAATCTTTTGAATGGCAGGCCTGTCAAATATTTTGATCCCGCCTGACAGTTATGCTATTTTTTGTTAATTCATGATAAAATACGGGGAGGTTGTTGGAACAGCATGCGTGCGCACTATTTCACGTACATTGGTTATTGGCGCGCGCATGGTATATCGCTCAATAATGCACTCTTTTTAACCAATGAAAACCGTCGTTACATCACAGACGTGGTAGAATACGTCTTATATAGCACAACGCGAACGTTGTATT
The DNA here is from genome assembly GCF_002113885.1 of Mizuhopecten yessoensis. NCBI lineage: Eukaryota > Metazoa > Mollusca > Bivalvia > Pectinida > Pectinidae > Mizuhopecten > Mizuhopecten yessoensis. The sequence goes on along the minus strand of NW_018480004.1, from coordinate 266,864 downwards.
TACATTTGTTCTAGGTCACAGGGTTAAAATACATGTAAAACAGAAAGTTCAAAGTCAGTACCGGTCGTCTGTGTTGAAATTAAGTTTATTTTGTTATGGTGGAATGACTTTGAAATAACACGATATACCAAGTAAGTTAGTGCCTTAATACATATGTGTGGGTTCGTGAACAATATGATGTCTGGAAGTGACGAACATATTTCACAGAATATTCCATTGCAGGTAAATTTTAGATAACAGAATAAACCCCAATCTCCAGTAGACCGGAGATAGAGAGGCTCCCAACGAGTGAGGGCTGGTTATTATATTTATGTAACTCGAGTTAATTAGTTTTCAAATTGTTGGCGACACAAGGTTTACTATGACTGCTGCGATTTGAACTATTCTTATGAAAGTTAGATAAACAGAGAAAAGGATAACTTACTATGACGAGTTCGTATTTAAAAGGTTGACCAATCAAATCATGTCTTGGATATTTCGCAAACACCCACTAGTGGGTAACCATTATCGATTATTGCTCCGTGTGTTCAGGGTTTGATGCGAGAACAATTTTCAATTGCAAAACACTCAATTTTCATCTGAATTCAGATTGTGATTAATTTTTAAAAAATTCTCCGCATTCTTATGAAGCCGAGAGGCATGATATTTATCTAAATGCTTGTTTACATTGAGTGCTACGCATTAATTTGGGAGACAAAAATGAAAAAGAAATATGAAATATATTTAAGTAAATGAGTTTCTCTTGTTGTAATTTCCTCATCTTGAAAATTAAGAGAAAATCATCTACTCAAAAAAGGTACCTTAAACACAGTGTGTTCACTTTAACAAAGGCGGCAAATTGTTAATATAAGGTTTATATTTGGTTTTAAAGGTTCAATATTTAAACATTGAATTCTATCTCCCGCGCATTACAGTGTAACATGTGTAATAAAGCACTACTATAAATATTGCTATATATCTATACTCAGTCTACAAATAAATACAGACATGCTGGTCAGTAGTTCAAATAAAGGGCGACGTTCATTAACAGAAACCGCGATTATCTTTCTCCAGCTGTACGATCAGTTCGATAAAAATCATTTTCGATCGTATTTCCCCCATTTAACGTTTTGTATTTGTGCAAGTTTCATCGAGTCAGTGAAATTCTACCAGCTTGGTCACTGGTGAACAAGGGGTAGTAAATCCCACAACACTAACATCACCAGTGGCCAAGCTGACAGAATATCAGCAAAACTGTTTTGGTTAGAACATCGTTTTTAAATCAACTTTTTCAGTGAATGTTTTGACATTTTGCTTTGTTTGACTAAACGTCCATATTCGCCTTACAGAACATGTATTTAGTATTTTCTCTGTTTCTGTAAGAACGAAGAAATAATTTTGCCTGAAGCTACATGTAGCTTGTCGGACCTGTCAGAAGATTGGCCGCAGTCCGGTCCTTCTATTGTCTGTAAAACCATCAAACATGTTTTCACATTCAGACTTTGATTTACGATCGTTATGTTCCAAAATTTTCATTTGTGTCTTTATGAAAGACCAATTACCTTGTTAGAGTCTCGGTTTTTGATCACACTTTACATAAATAGTTGCTCCTTTATAATATCATATATTTCTCCTGCCTCAGGTCGACATTTTCTATTTTCATGCCAACATCGTTTCATTAGTTTCTGTAAGGCTGGAGGTGGGACATGACTTTGGTAGAAGCTTGGTCTGTGTCCAGCCTTGACCTGCTCAAAGATTTGGTGTCCCCCAATACTATCCTGATGGTACGCCCTGGCACCGTACCATAACTCCCACAGAAGTACACCTAGACTGTAGATATCGACCTCCGTACCGTACAGTTTCGTCAATATCACTTCCGGGGCGATATAGGCGGGAGTCCCAGCTAGCGTTCCTGTCATAAGGTCCGTCTCCTTCGTCAGACCCACGTCAGCTATTTTGGCACGGCTTCCCTGAAGCTGTAACAATCAAAAGGTGATGTCAAGAAATGTAAAATAGTAATCTGTTACTTAGATTGAAAAGTCTAAGAAAGTATTTGTAGTAGAAACTTGTGATTGGAAAGATTGAAAAGAAAAAATACCTTGATTAATCTTTGAAGGAAAATATTGAAGGCTGTTCCAGTAAATTCTGAAGTTTAAACGTTTTCTTCAGGAAACAATAAAGGTTCTTTCTTAAAAATTATACTTCAGACTAATTATTTACAGCGATCGTACATTATTATATGTCAAATAAAAATACATTCAGACGTTTGTTTTTTATTTAAATTTGCATTTTAAGCTGCTGATTCTTTGTTGAATGATGCTGATGATATATTTAATCATCCCGGAAAGTGAATTAGATTCCACTTGCTTTTGTTTTGTGTGCTGACTAACGTAATCATTCAATGGATCCACCAATGGCTGGGATAAAATCAATATAATTCTTCAATAAAAGCATAGTCAATGCTAACGGTAAATATTTCGAATTTGCAGCATTTCCTTGGAATGATAACGAATGAACCAACCACCATTAACTAATAACAGGTAAACTATGATTTACTAGATACAATAGCATGAAGTGTTTTATCACAATATAAATAGGTACATATATAGATATGGGACGACGGTATCGACTTTGTAACTGGCGCGATCTGGCAAATCACCAGATTGTATTGACACGTACTGACGACCTTCATGCACCTCATTATTCGCCTTATCAGAGAACATGACACATCAACAGATGGTATTGACAAACATATAATCATAACCGACCATCTAAACATTCTTACAAAGCGTGCACGTCAACAAAGAGATTCGATTGTTTGTTTACTTTATTATCCAAAAATACTGCACAGTGTACAGGCACACAGGATTTGGTGTTGTACACTGAAAAAATGATGTTGTCAATATATGTTTGTAATCTTAGGACAATGCACAGTCGGTATATCTGAAGGCGACTTGACAAGGCCCTTGTCCGTATAAACTCTCTAATACGATCAGCCTCAAATGAAAACAATACAAAAGTCGGTCAGTCGCCGTGGAGCAAGTGCCATGAAAGTTCCTGAATATATTTTATGAAATCTGACTTGATCCAATTGTTCTTCACTGGAGCATTATAGCCAGGTAACAGACAATATATTGGACATTTTCTGTATAGAAAAATAGTGTGAATTTAATACCAATCCAAAACATAAAGTGTGTGGTATCGGGATCAATAAATTTGGATATTTTATATCGGCATTTCCGTTTTGAAATTGAAAAGATGTTTCTCACTTTTCTTTCTTTATTCAATCAAACCGTGGTTGTAAGATAGAACTGTCCAGAATAAGAAAGGAATTTTCAAAAAGCCTTGGGTTTAACCAAATTTGAAAAGCACCTGGATTTTCCCTACGGTATGAAAGAGTCTTATATTCTTTGACTCGAATGTTTTATATCGTTAAGTAAGTTGATAACCACTGACGTCCTGAAAACGACCGGATGTGACGTGGATATATTTGCCGTATGGTGTCAGTAACGTTACCTCCGATTATTAGTTATAATAATATAAACTTTATTTATTTTACAACAATTATGAAACAAGTTATTTCAGCTTATATTAATCACTCTTGTTGGCCCGGATGTTAGCGCGTGGGGGGTCTTAGTGTGGGAGGAAACCGGGCTACCCGGAGAAAACCCACATGGTCGGGCAGGTGACCCCAACCTTTTCAAGTCCGATCGGGGAATCGAACCCCGGCCACCTTGGTGAAAGGCAAGTGCGCTATCCACTGCACTACCCGACCAGTTTGATCACGTGATCACATTTTTATCAGTTTTCCCTGTACATTTTATATGTATGAGTCACACAAACCCAACTATTTGTTACATTTTATGTCTTCTCTTGAATCTATCTTCGCGTGTAGAAGTGTATTATTGGTTATTTTAGGGGTTTAAATCAACTGTTGATAAAAAAGGCAGCCCAATTGGAAGAACCAAAGGTTGATTTCAGCCCCTTAAATGACTAATATTACTCTCTACACATCTAGATAAATTGTGAAAAGCGACCTTCTAGACAAGGAATATTTAAATTAGAAATAATAACATTTAAATATTTCTTTATTATAATAAAAATTAATGATACACAACATTTATATAGCGCCCTATATAGTTTATAAAAACTATTAGTTATAATTGATAAAAAAGGCATACAAATTATCATTATACATTAAACAGTGATTGTGACGGCTGATATAGGGTAACAAGCTCCTGTAGGTATTTGGAGCTCGTTTCATTAGCGAGCACCTAGTCTCACTCAGGGCGCAAGAACGATGACATAAAAATGCATTATTTGTGTTTGCAGTTAAATTTGATAGGGATGAATGAACGACTCATATTAGCGCAATAAACATAGCACATTTTGTTAGTAATGGCGTTGTTGTCATAAGGCTAATCTATATAGCAGAAATACATGTCAGTACGTAAGGCATAGGACGACGGTACCGCCTTTGTTACTGGCACCGCCTTGTTCATCAATATATACTACTGATCAATAACTGATAACCTTTACCTCAGTATACGTCATCATATATATATTCCTTTATGAAAATTTCCGAAGGGTTACAGAGGAGATCATTCGAAATCGATTGCACGTTGTACATTGCAATGTAAGCTGATTTCATTTAGCCAAAGAAATAGCTACAATATGTTCACGGATCGTTATCTGATGATGTTTTTGTATATATACTCGTCTACAGACATACCAGTAAAGGGTTGATTACTAGTGTGAATATTACCAAAGATGGTGATGATGTGGTGACTGTGGCAATTCTACAGCGATATCGTATCTTTTATGTAATATATACTGTGTATACGATACTTGTAGAACAGACACCATCATCAATCCAAATACATAACGGTTTTGATATATCTAACAGTTTTTATAGTTGGTAAACAAAGCACGCGAGATGGCGACCTGTAAAACACAGCCGAAACAACGAGCCAGAACAAAATGTAAGGAACACAAGAGGAAGGTTCTGACGGATTGGTGCTTTGACTGTGAGCTTTGCATTTGCCCCAGTTGTATGACTTCAGACGACCATTCAGGTCACGAAACAAGGAAACTTTCGGATATGGCTCCTGAGAAAAGGAATAATATTAAGAAATACATCGATAGAGTTAATATGTATGATTTGTCTGAACTTCAAAAGGACATACACCATGTACAATCGATCGATGACAAAAGTGAAGAAATTACCCAGGCTTTTAAAACTATGTTACTTGAAAGTAAGTCAGTAAGCCAAGTTTTAGAAACATTAGAATCAGGAAATATGAAACTACTGGAAAATCACAAATCTGAACTAGCAAAATTAAAACAAGAGAAAGAGCGAGTATCAGAATACAGCAAAAGGTTATCGTCGGGATCAGACATCCTAATTCACAATACAGAATCAGACATTAAGGGCACTGAATCATTCCTGGACACACTTGACTTCTACATGCCGAGGTTTTATCCGCGTGCGGCCCTCTCCGACTGTCTCAGTGTAGCCTTGAGTGAACTGGTCATCCCTGGTTTTTGGAAATGTGAAAGGTCGGATTGCAAAATCTGCGATTACACCAAAACTCAGCACTACTTTAAATCGTCGTTTAACGAGAAGACCTACCACATGCGACAGTCCTTGTCGTGTAAATCAACCAATGTGATATATCTCATCACTTGTGTTCGGTGCAAAAAGTAGTATGTCGGAGAGACCTGTAAAACACTCGAGGTCAGGATTAATCAACACGTGAAAAACAATACAAACATATTACTTGTAGAGGAACATTTCAGGAACAAGCCATCGGTGAGTATGCAGGTTATTGCCATTGATCATGGAAAACATAGGAATAAAATGGACTGCCTCGAAAGAGAAAAATACTGGATCGAGGAGCTTCAAACCTTGATTCCACCAGGGCTGAATGTTAAGTTGTGATATGTCATAGCACTATGAAGTATTTTCCGGTTGACTCTGCTTTGATGTGTGTACTAAAATACAAAATCTGCTAACATTTTAATCAGTTGAATACCACAATCTACTAATGAAGCTGTAGATGTATATATTTTATCTATTGTTTTATTTTATCTAATTGTGTGGGTAAATTCAGGGAGAGGAGAGGCTCGTTGTGCCCACTGCGTGACCGTGATAGGCGACTAATGTGGGTCCTACTGCAGTTAATAGTATCCAGCACTTACCTATTAAACTGATAAAATTTCCCACTTTTAATACATTTTTCACATAATATATTTTAATTTATCCTTTTATTATATAGCAGTTCATTGACTTGTAATTCCTTTGGACATTTCGTTGTGCTTAACACACGTTTTTTATTTATTTAATTATCACATACCTTTTCACAAATATGTTATTAGATATAGCCACTATTTTCATTAAAAAATATTTATCCGTTCACGTAAATATATAATATTACTCATATTATACTCAGTCTAAATATGGATTTTCACTATAAATAGCCTGAGGCTCCCAGTGGGTGTCATATAGTATTTTTATCCTCCATCATAACGTACCCATATACTTTTATTCTAATACAGGACATGCTTTCACTTGTTTGGTCTCATTTCATTTGTTTGAATGGTATATTTATTTCAGGAGGGAACGATTTAAGGCCTTAACAAAGTAATTTAAAGGTGCATGTTAGAAATAATATGGGGTCTGTGCATTCGGGGAGGAGAGGAAGTTAAAAAGAACATTAATGGGAAAATATCCGGTGGTAGATAATAGATATTAAAATTATTGTTGGGAGTGCATGTTTAATAGCCTTCAATAAAACATTCAGGTGGCGGGGTCTGTGAGATATAGAGAAACGTTAGCAATTAAATGCGGCATAGGTTTATATTTAGATAGGGGGAGGGGAGAGGGGTAGTGGTGGTGACGGTGGTAGTGGTATAAGTAGCGGGGTTGTAAGACATGATGGGAAACAATACATGACTGAAATGTTTGGCGGGTGGGGAGGTTTCCCAGATATAGAGGGATATGGGAGCGATTAAGCATACGAGGGCTTATATATGACATAGCTTTGTCGTTCGCGAAAAGACGCCACGTCCATGAGTTACTAGAATCTGAACGAACTCGGTCGGGACCGAACGAACTGTTTGACGAATGAGGGGTATTCGAGTAAACACTTTATTCGGTGTCTGAACCTACATTTTTATGGTTTTCCTCTTAGAATTGCATTTTTAGGCTTATTTTGAATTTGTTTATGTATTGAGTACTGTACTGATGTAATAAATATTGTATTGTTTGGAGTACATGTTTGATAGCCGTCAATAAAACATCCAGGGGGCGGGGTCTATGGGATGTAGAAAGACACGTTAGCCATTAGATATAGGAGAGGTACATTATCAGATATAAGGCGACCCGGGGGAGGGAGAGGGGGAGGAGGGAGAGTGGTGGTGGTGGGGTGGTGTCATGGGGGGACATGATGGGAAACCACACATGGTAGCCATTACTGAGACATCTGGCGGGTGGGGAGGTTTATCAGATATGGAGGGATACATATATGATAGCAATCAAACTCAAGTTGACTTTTATATGAAATTTTGTCTTTTTACTTTGTCGCCCGCGAAAAGACACTACGTGACAAAAACGAAATAACGAAAAGATGCCAAGCGACAAAACGAAAAGATGACTACCCGTCAAAGCGAAAGGACAAAAAGACGAAAAAATGCCAAAACTAATTAACGCAATAACGCCTAAAGGTGGAAGAAAATACGCCATTTCATTTCTGCGCTTTTTCGTTATTTTCACTTCGGTTTGGCGTTATTTCGTTATTTAGCTTTGGCGCTATGACGGTAATGGTGCTTTTTCACTTGTTTTTTTTTAGTCATTTCGTTATTTCGTTTTGTCGTTTGGGGTCTTTCTCGATCGAAAAAGCGAAAAGATGAAATCGCATAAATAAGCCACTATACCAACAATAAAATCAATTAAACTGGTTGATTATGCTCCCCGAAAGGTCAGCGAGAATGGAATAAAGGCTATATATACATGACATGATTAGAAATTTATCATGTCTGGTGCCATATTTCTTGAAATTACATAACTGTGTAACGCAAACAGACTCCAAAATAATATGCAACAAACCAATTTTTCATTCTACATTTACTGATGTTTGGAGATTTACGAGTTAGGATTGGACAAGCCATTTGACCTTTGAACTAACTGTAACAATGACCTTCGACGTATAGGCCCCAACGTTGTACGCTGCATAACGTCTTGACATACAACATATGTGAATACAAATACATCTTCCAGTCATCTTCAGCAAAACAGAGGTTATTGCCCAGACAACAGATATTTGACCCAAAATGTGACCTTTGTATCAGGAAGCATCTTACACTTAAATTTCTGTTTAACCAATTACGTATGACGTCACGTCTCGTGACGTTATTTGTGACAGGTTTAACCAAACTTATGACCATTTTAAACCCAAGATCGTTTCATGATCACGGAGCCAGGTAGACGTTCCGTAATATGGATGTATGATCATCTTATTTCTTTACCTGACGGTTTAATACTACAAACATTGCAAAAATATTTATTTCACTGGTAAAATCTCTAGATCTTTTGCGCTTGTTTGAAAGCAGTAAATTAGGAGAGCTGATATTTATAAAATCACACTGCTCCTGCATAACATAGGTACTTATAGGTATAAAACCGTATGTATTTACTAGGAACTTGTAAATTGTTGCTGAAGGAAAAATAGTATATAAAATAAATAAAGCATAATTCTGTCAGAAGCATACATGTACATTACTGTTGTAAAGACAGGGATAGCAGCTCAGATTTTTGTAGAAAACAATTGAAAGTATTTAAATGGACTTTTCTATGTTAATTTCTGGAGTTAAGTAGATGAATTAATGTGAATTATTTACAATTGACAGGTTGATGTTACACTTTTCTATTTTTACTTTCCTCATGTTTCATTTTACAGTTATGACCGTCTAATTCTGCTGACATAAAACGCACGTACACAAAACATACGCAATCGCTATGTTGATTGACACTTTCTTTTGCTGAATTAAAATTAATTTATCATTTGCAAAAAACAATCACTTTTAGTAGAGGCCATTACTGGTAATATTTTGAATATTATATGTTTGACTTCATCAGTAAAAAGCGATTCATCTCTTACACTGTTGAAAACTGATGACACTGAGATAATCTACTTGATATATTTTTAAATGTTTTCTTAGTTTATTTCATTTATAATTAATCAATACAGCTGATAATTTATACTTTTACTATGTATTATATAGGCTTCAAATAATTGCTTGTGTTTATTTTCGTAAGCCTGATATTCTTCATGCGCAGTTAGGTTTTTGCAACGTATTTCCGCTTCCGGTAACTGGGAAGGAACAAGAAACGACACCATATGCTCATGTCCCCTTCATATTGGTCTGATCGAATTCATGTCAAAAAGGAATGATCACATACTCGATCCCATGTTGTTGCTAAAAATATTTTTGCTGCGTATCAAATACCGTTCACAAACATAATAATGATAGATATACCTTCCTAAGATATAAGCAGATACAATACACGTGTAATCAAATGAGTTAGTAACAAAATATTTTAAAAAATCGGCAGTAAAGTAAAACGTTAGCATCAAGAAGTTTTTTAAATCCATGCAAACAGTTACATAAAGGTTGCCTTCACATCTACACAAATAAATATTTTGAAGAAAACAATAATTCATATAAGCATCATACATTCATACTCCACACTAACACATTGGTAATCTAGATCATGAAACATCGATCTTATAAACAACCCGTGGACATTTCAATAGTAACATTCGAACATTTGAAAATTTGATTATCTTATTCACCTAGCTTCAATGTCACATGGTTAATATACATGTAAAACCAGAAAGTTCAAAGTCATTAACGGAAATCTGTGTTGAAATTAAGTGGCTGTTGTTATGCTCCACCTTTTGGTGAACTCTGAGTTATTAATCACTATTCACGTTTCTTGTTGTATATATGTTATATCATTTAAACTCCGTCATTTTAATAATAAAAAAAGAATGACAAACAATTGGAAACAATGTTTTTGTTGTTTTATGATTAGCAATTACAAGAAGCAAAACTAGCTGCGTTGCGATCTGTCTGAAGTATTAGTTGGAGACCACATAAAGTTGCTTTTGTTGTTCTGAAATGACGCTGAAATAATCAGATATACCAAGTAAGTTAGTACCTAATACAAATATGTCTGGGTTCGACGACAAAATGATTTTCAGAAGTGATGAACATATTTCACAGAATATTCCATTGCAGGTAAATTTTAGATAACAGAATAAACCCCAATCTCCAGTAGACCGGAGATAGAGAGGCTCCAATCACTAGTAGACCGGAGATAGAGAGGCTCCAATCACCAGTAGACCGGAGATAGAGAGGCTCCAATATCCAGTAGACCGGAGATAGAGAGGCTCCAATATCCAGTAGACCGGAGATAGAGAGGCTCCCATCACCAGTAGACCGGAGATAGAGAGGCTCCAATCACTAGGAGACCGGAGATAGAGAGGCTCCAATCACCAGTAGCCCGGAGATAGAGAGGCTCCAATCTCCAGTAGAGCGGAGATAGAGAGGCTCCAATCTCCAGTAGACAGGAGATAGAGAGGCTCCAATCTCCAGTAGACAGGAGATAGAGAGGCTCCAATCTCCAGTAGACAGGAGATAGAGAGGCTCCAATCTCCAGTAGACAGGAGATAGAGAGGCTCCAATCTCCAGTAGACAGGAGATAGAGAGGCTCCAATCACTAGTAGCCCGGAGATAGAGAGGCTCCAATCACCAGTAGACCGGGGATAGAGAGGCTCCAATCACTAGTAGACCGGAGATAGAGAGGCTCCAATCCCTAGTAGACCGGAGATAGAGAGGCTCCAATCACTAGTAGACCGGAGATAGAGAGGCTCCAATCCCCAGTAGACCGGAGATAGAGAGGCTCCAATCCCTAGTAGACCGGAGATAGAGAGGCTCCAATCTCCAGTAGACAGGAGATAGAGAGGCTCCAATCACTAGTAGACCGGAGATAGAGAGGCTCCAATCCCCAGTAGACCGGAGATAGAGAGGCTCCAATCCCTAGTAGACCGGAGATAGAGAGGCTCCAATCCCCAGTAGACCGGAGATAGAGAGGCTCCAATCCCCAGTAGACCGGAGATAGAGAGGCTCCAATATCCAGTAGACCGGGGATAGAGAGGCTCCAATCACTAGTAGACCGGAGATAGAGAGGCTCCAATCACTAGTAGCCCGGAGATAGAGAGGCTCCAATCTCCAGTAGACAGGAGATAGAGAGGCTCCAATCTCCAGTAGTCCGGAGATAGAGAGGCTCCAATCACCAGTAGCCCGGAGATAGAGAGGCTCCAATCACCAGTAGACCGGGGATAGAGAGGCTCCAATCACTAGTAGACCGGAGATAGAGAGGCTCCAAACACCAGTAGACCGGAGATAGAGAGGCTCCAATCACCAGTATACCGGAGATAGAGAGGCTCCAATCTCCAGTAGACAGGAGATAGAGAGGCTCCAATCTCCAGTAGACAGGAGATAGAGAGGCTCCAATCTCCAGTAGACAGGAGATAGAGAGGCTCCAATCTCCAGTAGACCGGAGATAGAGAGGCTCCCCAACGAGTGAGGGTTGGTTATTGTAATTATGTAACTCGAGTTAATTAGTTTTCAAATTGTTTACGACACAAGGTTTACTGTGTCTGTTGCAATTTGAAATATTCTTATGAAACTTAGATAAACATTAGAAAGGAAAACCAACCATATTAAGTTCGTGTTTAAAAGATTGACCAATTCAATCATGTCTGAGGTATTTCTAGTGGGTAACCATTATAAATAATCACAATGGTTATTTCCGGAAGGCTGAAAATTAACGGATTTTTTTGGAACTGATGGCCGTTGCATTTATCTCTTTGTCGGTGCTTCATGACTTTTTCATTTAAGTTTTTGCCACAGGCACAAAAAGTAAAAACGCGGATGTTTTCTGAAGATCCTTTTTGTCATCAACCAGGTTCTGTTATTATTTCTGCCGGGAGATATTTTCAAAAAGAGAAGCATTAAACCAAAAGGTCAACGTATTTTTCATCGTCTAAAATTTCATCAGCTTTTGATTTCCATTTGTTGAGAATATGAACGAAATAATTGACAATTTTGAAAGTCTGGTTATAGTCTTTACATAATTTATGTATGCATCACCACTCATAAAAGAAACAATGGATAATTCATTTATGTCGAAATCAACAATAATTGTCCAGACAATGAACCCGAGTTCAACGCCCTTTTTCAGCAACGTATTACTTTTTCACAACGCATGCCAATTTATAACTAGTCACAGACAAACACTGTTTAATTTTAGTTGGCATCATTACCTTTCAAACCTCAATGACAGTTATAAAATTTGAAATTTAATCCTGTGTTTCAGGATGGAACAGGAATTCTAAATATCGATATAACGCCAATCTCAGTTACATCAAAGTATTACAATGTTTCCTTATTTTTTAATTTCCTTTTTTAACTTACTTCTCTATACGTTTACTTTTATAGACTTATCGACAAATATAAAATATGCACTTTTTTCTATAGCAATTACCAAACAGTTTTTTCCCACCTTATTTCAATCATTTGTTTTTTTGTGAACTGACGGAAGCACGCAGAGGATTTAATATCCGGAGAAAACCCGCGTGGTCGGGCAGGTAACCGGGATTGAATCCGGCCATTTTGGTGAAGACGAGCGCGCTATCCACTGCGCCACTCGACCCATCATATACGTTACGCACAAGAACAAATATCTACTTTATCATTGATGCAAACATTATATTGTGAATACACTTTTACCAATCATCAACGATACAACAAATCTACATACAGGAGACCGGGGCAAGTTCGGCCACCCCTGATATTTTTGTTTTTGAGCTAATATTTACAACTTTAAAGATCTTAGCAGTTTAGTTGGCTGGGCATTTACACGAAAAATGGCGAGGGAAACTCTTATGTAAAATTACTTAACAAGAGAAAATTACTTTTTGAAAGAAAATCATGATCTCGCTTCTAGTTATGCGAGTTTCTGTTAACGGAATTGCTATTTTTTACGGTCAAACGTGTAACACACTGGCAGCTTCAAATGATATACATAAAAGCCAAGCTAAGCACTCACTACCATATTGCTGTACGATAAGAATTTATTGAAATATCAATTTGGGCCCGGACAGTTTCGGCCCATGTAACACATAACAAGTCGTAAAATTGCCGGTAAAATCTGACGTTGATGCTTTATGACGTCATAATTAAGCTGATTCCAATGGGGCCGAACTTACCCGAATGTCTGTCCGAACTTATCCCATTGCGGGGCATGTTCGGCCATCCGAACATCCGACAGGGAAAATTAAATAATGTTCAAAAACGGACGTGCTGCCATTCTTCCCAGAACGGACTTTAATTAAAATGGGCCGAATTTGCCCCGAGCTCACCTATTGTTATGTCGGTCTTAATCTCATTAGAGTTTATGATTTATTGTTATCCCTCGACTAGCCGACTTTAAATAAATTTTAGCTTGCCTCATTCTGAAGCAGTAATTTCTCATTCTGAATCAGTAAATATCAGATATCAACAAAAGCTTCGCTCTTTTATGGATTTGCCTTTTCATATTAAAAGTGGGACCGTTATCAAACAAAGGTTATATGATTCTAGCTTATCTAGGAGAACCCTTGTAAAACTTTAGCAAAAGCATTAAACCCAGCGGCAGTACCCAGGTCAATTTCCGTACTATCAAAGTACCATCATTAAACAGAGTTTAAATACTTTCTCACAGGAACCGAACAATATATACCAAAAGTGTTACTCCCCTATATAAATTATAGTAAAATGTACACTCCTTTTCCCGTTCCCGGTGAAAGGGGTGGATTAGAGATATGGAATTATACATATACTTGGTTTCGTTGAAATTTGACCCATTTTAGCCCCTGGGGAGCTAACCATACTTTTCATAATTTTGTTTCAATTTAACCGCGGAAGCTTTTTGCAATATTGATCAAACACTCAATTGTATTCTGAATTAACATTGTGATGAATTTGTTAAAAAACATAATGACTTCTTCTGAAGAACTGAAAAGCCTAGGGTCATACTATTTATTTACATGCTTGCTGGGATTGGGCGCTACACAATTATTTGAAAAACAAATTAAATAAAAAGGAATTAAAAAAATGCCTATAACCGATATTCAAGTAAATGAGATTGTCTTAATTTTCTAATCAGGAAAATAAAGCAAAATCATCAAATCGAGAGAGTTCCTGAAATACAGTATTTTTGCTTTATCAAAAGCGGTAAAACGTAAGCTTTTCTTCGGTTTTATGTTTGATTCGAAAGGCTCAACTTTTAAACAACTTTCCTATATTAAATTTCATTACCCCCACATAGCAGTGTAACATGTGTAATACAGCACTATTATAAATATTGCTATATATATACTCAGTCTACCCAGTTATGCAAATAAGTACAGACATGCTGGTGAGGAGTTCAAACAAAGACAACGTTCATTTCCCGAAACCGAGATTATCTTTCCACAGCTGTACGATCAGTTCGATTAAAAAAAACATTCAATTATATTTTCCGATTTAAACATTTTATTTTGTTTGACTAAACAAACATATTCGCCCTACAGTATTTAGTATTATCTCAGCATCTGTAAGAACGAAGGAATCATTCTGCTTGAAGCTAGCCTGCCTGACCTGTCTTAAATTATTTGGTTCCCTGGTTTTTATACCATAATGATACTTTCATCAGATGGGGAAATGGGACCTGGCAGAAGATTGGCCGCTGTCCCACCCGTCTATGGCTCGGTAAATTATCAAACATTTTGCCACAGTCAGACCTTAATTTCCGATCGTTATGCTCCAGTTTTCGTTTGTGTCTTTTTGAAGGAAGACAACCAATTTTCTTGATAGTATCTCGGTATTTGATCACTCTTTACTTTACAGATTTGCTCCTTTATATTATCATATATTTCTCCTGTCTCACGCCGGCATTTTCTGTTTTCATACCAACATCGTTTCATTAGTTTCTCTAAGGCAGGAGGTGGGATATGACTTTGGTAGAAGCTTGGTCTATGTCCAGCCTTGACCTGCTCAAAGATTTGTTGTCGCCCATACCATCCTGATGGTACGCCCTGGCACCGTACCATAACTCCCACAGAAGTACACCTAGACTTTAGATATCGACCTCCGTACCGTACAGTTTCGTCATTATCACTTCCGGGGCGATATAGGCGGGAGTACCAGCTAGCGTTCCTGTGATAAGGTCCGTCACCTTCGTCAAACTTACGTCACCAATTTTGACACTGCTTCCCTGAGGCTGTAACAATCAAAGGGGGATGTCCAGAATATAGCTAGTGGTTGTTATCGGGTACTCTGGTTTCCTCTCACAGAAAGACCCACCTTGCGCTAACATTCGGGCCAACAAGAGTGATAAGTATAAGTTGTAAAATATTGTTTAAAAAATGAAGTTTATAAAAATAATGCTTTATAATTTAAAGACTGTTCCGGTTAATCGTTCCTTTATAAATTGTTTCATTTATTACGTTTTATTACATACTTACTTATAAATACGGGTTTTTTGTATATGCGATACGACACAATTACCCTTACCCATATCAGCCCTCGCCGTATCACACCCCAAAAGCCGTATCAGCCCCCGCCGTATCACACCCCAAAACCCGTATCAGCCCGCAAAACCCGTATCACACCCTTTTTGGACATTTTTCGTTTTTCAATATTTCAAAAGAAAAATAGATCATAAGAAAGTAGCTTTTATTAATAAGTATGTAATAAACAGAATAAAACATGCCTTTTTCCATATCACACCCAGTATCAACCCGAGACTCCAATATCAGCCCAAGGGCCGAAGGCCCGAGGGCTGATATTGGTCGAGGGTTGATGAAAAAAGACATGTATTATTCTCTATTTATCACTCAATGTTTTTGTGTATTAACCCATGCAATATGCCCTATCAGCCCTGTGATTGGTTGTAAGTTGCAATTGTTTCAATTGTGACGTCACGCCTAGGACAAGTACATGATGTCACAGACTTACGCACTGGAGTCAAAATGGTGGCTTTTTATATTTCAAGGTTGCATGAAAATTGTCATTTTACACGAATAAATGCCAAAAACATTGAGTATGTGATAAAAAGGATCTTACACTCGTTTTCAATTCATATGAAATTTATGAAACTCGTCACGAAATTTCATTTTAGCTCGCCAGAGGCTCGGTAAACTAAAAAATTATAAGACTCGATTCATAAATCTCATATGAAATGGAAACTCATGTAAGATCCTATATATTTGACATGGGTTCTGTTTCTGTTAAAAGAATTATAGATCACAGAAAAAAATTGAGCTAAAATAATTGGTGCAGGAGGGAAACTTTTTCTGAGTAAAATTCCTGAAGTCCAAGTTGATTCCGGACTGAAAGCTCTAAGAAAAACCTCAAACTAAATTTCTTAGTCTCAAATGTGTGTAAGGTATATCCCACCTTTTTAATATCATGTTATATATTCTTCTATATTTATACATGTACAAGTGAGGTATAGACTGTATATTGACGAAACATCTCGAGTACAAGTTAACTCAGTATGATATTTTATAATTTTAATTTCAGCATTCTCATACTTGTCAAAGAGAACTTTTCAGAGGAATCACGCTAACATTTCAAACATCTATTTATTTATTAGGTTCTTAGCTACTGATTTACATAATTTTAAATACATATAAATGAAGTTGGTTCAGAAAAGGGCAGTTACGACCCCTGTCCCGCTACACCGTGGTTTTTCCTACATACAGACACCTCCCATGAACTTCCGTTTGGATGTTAACTGTAGAAAAGTTGGGTCAATCCATTTCCAATGACTAGGTATCTCAATCGGTAATTAGAGCCGATGGTAATAAAATCTAGGGTTCGAATCCCTGTCTAGCCTCACTGAATGTATACACTCAGAACACTATCGTTTATTTCCTTTTGTCTATTTCATCTTTATCACATTTAATAAAAGTCCCGTAAGCCAGAATTTTCCTTTCAGAAGTTATTTATCAAAGCTATAGTCATGCCGACAAAGACAGTTCCCAACACTTAGTTACAACTCTCCACAGTGGTACGGGCAACCTAGTTACAGCTCTCCACAGTGGTACGGGTAACCTAGTTACAGCTCTCCACAGTGGTACGGGTACCCTAGTTACAGCTCTCCACAGTGGTACGGGTAACCTTGTTACAGCTCTCCACAGTAACACATTTAATAAAAGTCCCGTAAGCCAGAATTTTCCTTTCAGAAGTTATTTGTCAAAGCTATAGTCATGCCGACAAAGACAGTTCCCAACACTTAGTTACAGCTCTCCACAGTGGTACGGGCAACCTAGTTACAGCTCTCCACAGTGGGACGGGTAACCTACTTACAGCTCTCCACAGTGGTACGGAACACCTACTTACAGCTCTCCACAGTGGTACGGGCAACCTAGTTAAAGCTCTCCACAGTGGTACGGGCAACCTAGTTACAGCCCTCCACAGTGGTACGGGTAACTTAGTTACAGCTCTCCACAGTGGTACGGGTAACCTAGTTACAGCTCTCCACAGTGGTACGGAAAACCTACTTACAGCTCTCTACAGTGGTACGGGCAACCTAGTTACAGCTCTCCACAGTGGTACGGGTAACCTACTTACAGCTCTCCACAGTGGTACGGAAAACCTACTTACAGCTCTCCACAGTGGTACGGGCAACCTAGTTACAGCTCTCCACAGTGGTACGGGCAACCTAGTTACAGCTCTCAACATTGGTACGGTCAACCAAGTTACAGCTCTCGACAGTGGTACGGGTAATCTAGTTACAGCTCTCCACTGTGGTACGGTCAACCTAGTTACAGCTCTCCACAGTGGTACGGGCAACCTAGTTACAGTTCTCCACAGTGGTACGGGCAACCTAGTTACAGCTCTCCACAGTGGTATGGTCAACCTAGTTACAGCTTTCCACAGTGGTACGGGTAACCTAGTTACTGCTCTCCACAGTGATACGGGCAACCTAGTTACAGCTCTCAACATTGGTACGGTCAACCTAGTTACAGCTCTCCACAGTGGTACGGTCAACCTAGTTACAGCTCTCCACAGTGGTACGGGTAATCTAGTTACAGCCCTCCACAGTGGTACGGTCAACCTAGTTACAGCTCTCCACAGTGGTACGGGCAACCTAGTTACAGCTCTCCACAGTGGTACGGGCAACCTAGTTACAGCTCTCCACAGTGGTACGGGCAACCTAGTTACAGCTCTCCACAGTGGTACGGGCAACCTAGTTACAGCTCTCCACAGTGGTACGGGCAACCTAGTTACAGCTCTCCACAGTGGTACGGGCAACCTAGTTACAGCTCTCCACAGTGGTACGGGCAACCTTAATGTGAACACTACATGTTATTCCTACACATAGCTAAACAGATTAATCCATGCAAGATGTCATCATTATTTGTTTCCATGGGAACAGAATCAATAGGAAATTAGATACAGTGGTCACCCAACAACTGCCGGTAGATAATCATGTTTATGTTACTCGTGTTAGTTAATTCTCATATTGTATAAAGACACGAAAAAATTCGAATGACTTTCACAATTTAGGTTTTTCTTGTGAATACATCATAAAAAACACAAAAAACAATGTAGTAGCCGTTACTTTTACGGCCAAAACTTATAACCGCTTACAAACCAGAATTTTTGAACAATGATAACAATTGAGAATATTTCGTTTGGAAACATTACAGACTAAAATCACTTACGTACCAGGATATTACTAGGCTTGAGGTCTCGGTGTATCAAGTTCTTTTTGTGTATATATACCAATGCCTTACACACATCCATCGAAACACTGTTGAAGAAATTCAGTGAGGGATTAATCTCACTAGAGATTAATAGGAACTGACTACAGGACGTTACAGGGGCGGGACTGCCATCCCTTCTAGGGAAGATCCGCGAGGACAGAGTGAAGTCACAGAGCTCCATGATAATTTGGAGATATTTTTATGAACCGATCTCCTCGTAAGAAATACTGTACAGCTTCACAATCCAGCCATGAGAACACGTAAGTTATGTCATATTAATAAAAAAAAAAATGCAAACAAGATATCTTCAAAATTCCAACTGTTTTAGAAGCAGAACAACTTATTTTCGCCGTCTGTGAATGTATATATTCATATATTCACCCACGGAAATAATGATAGGTGACACAGTGTATGTGAAATGCACCGGACAACATCACGCGCTGACAAGCAGTCTGACGAACTGACAGACGAAGTGCAAACCTATTGTTTCCCTAGTATTACATGTGGAGTAAACAAATCTGTATTTATCTTTGTTAAAATGCTCTCAATGCTACATTTTCCTACCTATCACCACCTGCGATTCGAGATTAATAGAATTTTCCACACCCTGAGGCTCTGACAATAATTAGATATGATCAGAATAATCCATCCCGAGCGTGATCTATTTGGTTGTACAACCCGAGGCTTTACCGAGGGTTAGGCAAGCAAATGATCACCCCGAGGGTTGCAGATTTCTCTGTAATGCCCTCAAGGTAGGAAATGATGATGAGTCCATTGCTATTTTTCAAGCAATAGATTCCAGCATTTGAATCCTGATGTCTTGTCAAGGTTTGAATATGACGTCATATCTGAAAGTTTCCGTGACGTCATTGTATATTTTCTTTCTGTCTGTAATCTTTTATACCCTAGGAATGAGTGAAAAATGGTACTCTACCTAGAGGGTGACAGAAAAATATTGAACATGTAAAATTCAGACAATTCAGTCTAATGTTCGAGAAATCACCCTCATTGTCGAATAAAACCAGTTACCATTGACAACTAAGTATATTCATCATTTATATTTTCATCTAAAACTTGGTGATAGCAAAGCAACTGCCTCGTACACAAAATGCATAAGATGCGTGAAGCACGTTGAGGACGTTAAGGACCCTTCTCTTACTGCATGCAAAACACAAGAGAATTCCACTGTTTACTTTTTCGTTTATACAGTAACTCCTCCTTCATTTTGTTATGGATATAACTGTTAAGCAATTCAATAACACTTTCGTTGGCCGGGGAACTCAGTTGGTTAGAGCGACAGTATCACAAACTGACATGAAGGGTTCGAATCCTGATCAGGCCCCCCAGAATGTGTTTTACTTAGAACACAGTTATGGAGGATATTTTGTTAATTTTTTGCTTTTGCATAAAAGTCTCGCAAGATATTGAATTATTTTTATAAAATGTTTTATTAAAGTATATCAATGCTTGAAAAACAATTTACATTGCATACTTATTGACACTCTTTGGCAGATGTATACATAAACGAAAGTTGGTGTACTTACATAAGTGTTGTTACCTCTGTCAGTTGTGAATATGAGTCGGAGTACTCCAGAGGCTGTGTCATACATTTTACAGCTGCAGATTTCCTCTCATCTCCTATTACAACCTCAGCTTTATACACGGTTGCAAATGAGCCTTTCCCAAGGTAGTCTCCCTTGGTGATGTTCTTGTTCATGATCTTATCCTCATAGAAATATTCCATTTGTACGAGAAGTAGTTTGCCAGTCATGCACTGACATCGTTTCTCAAGTGGGTGGTACTGTCGACGAATTGCTGAAGACCGCCGCTCTTCTTTTTGGATATAAACACTCTATTTATCTTGGAATTATAACATCGCAAAGCTGGTCTATTCATTTGTAAAAATTGTCCATTTATGTCATTTCAGATCTTTTACATGTTAGAAGACATAAGGATATTGGATGTGAAGTTTTTAAAATTCTGAACAAACTTTCTCCTGATTTCATCCATGATCTTATAAAACTTAGTCTTCGAATTATAATCTAAGACAGGAGAATGCAGCGGAGGTACATAGGGTAAGAACAGTTAAGTATGGACAGAAATGTTTCACATTTGAGGCTGCTAGCTAGGGTGTGGAACACTCTCCACAATGAGTTCCGGAAGGTAGACAACTTTCCGGGATTCAGGAGAATGATCCACACCTGGAGTGGACCCATCTGTAGCTGTGGCACCTCTGCTGACTGACTTTAAAACATTTTAGTGCTAAAATTAGGTTTAACATTTTTAGGTAAATAGACTGTGGAATGAATTGCTGGGATTAATATAATATTTCATGTATTGAATCAAGTTTTACTATTTATGTTACTTTTAATTTTCTCTCTTATTCTGTAATGTAAGAATGGTCTGCTATAATATTTATAACTCATTACTACTAATACTATTTCATGTTATTTGTTATTATATATACCTGTGTTTGTCGCAATAATAGCTCCAAAGGGCTTCTGTTCCATGTTGATAGGTATGCGACTCTAAATATAGATTCTTGTATCTTGTATCTTGTATTTCCAGCTTGCTCGATATTGCTTCAAATGAAAACATTGACAAAACTCCATCGGCCCATTCGTTCATGAACACTTTCTTATTCTGACAATAGTTTTTACATATATACTTTTCATTAAAGTTTTACTTTATCGCTATGACACCCATGACGGGTAATGCCATGGAAAAAGCCAGAACCTTCAATGGAACCCACATTGGTGCCGTAAGTACCAAAGCCAGTTTTTTTCCCCAGCAAAGACTGGGACTCGATGAGACAACTCCTCGTCTTTGTCATCAATATCGTCTGAATCAACGGAACTGCTGACGTCCTGAACGAGATTATCAATATCTTGACATTATTCTTCGATCAGGCGATTTTCCTCTCTGAATCGGTTTGCGAGCACAGAAGTAATGTCGGTTAGTCTTTCATTCTCGCACCACATCTTTATTTCCCTTCTAACCTTTGCAAGAATCTTTTCTTTTGCCTCGTGTTCGATGAGGGCTAGATCCGACTCCCGGACCGGTATGTCTGTGTTGATATCCCGCTGTTTCACCTTTTTCACAGTCTCCTAATCATGAATGTAAGCATGCAGTTTCCCACTAACAGTTTCACGTTAAGCAGTGGCAATAAAAGATAATACTGTGTCAATTTATACAACTTAATACTAAATCTTGATAATACGTTTGAAAGTATCTCTGTCCCAAAATTACCCGGTATACAGTAGACTGAAGCAAAAGCTGTGATGTTAAGAGGTGTTAGTGTGCTGGATCTCTGACGTGTTAAGCACCTCGACACCTCACAGAGTCTCGAAAAACAAAAGAAAGTGCTAAAGCCTTTGTCCTTGTTGAGATCTCGATGAAGTATCGAAGATTTCCATATTCAGCTGATGGTGGGAATAACGGAGTTGTAATACGCATGGCTCAAAATAACCCCCTGGCTAACCCCTGGGTAATTCCGTGTGTTTTGCTATATTTTCCGATCAGGTCAAGTGTGGTTTTGATGCTGTGATCTGTATAAAAGCTTAAATTTTTATTTATTGTCCATAACAGATAAAAAAAATCATGGATGAGTATTTTATGTAAAATGTACATGGATGATTTCAGTTATAGAGTTACAGCCAAACTCGGGAACTGATAGGTCCACATGGTTTATAAATCTAGATTGGGATACCGACACGGGAACTGATAGGTCCTCATGGTTTATAAATCTAGATTGGGAAACTTTATGTAAAATGTACATGGATGATTTCAGTTATAGAGTTACAGCCAAACTCGGGAACTGATAGGTCCTCATGGTTTATAAATCTAGATTGGGAAACTTTATGTAAAATGTACATGGATGATTTCAGTTATAGAGTTCCAGCCAAACTCGGGAACTGATAGGTCCACATGGTTTATAAATCGAGATTGGGATACCGACACGGGAACTGATAGGGCCACATGGCTTATAAATCCAGATTGGGATACCGGCACGGGAACTGATAGGTCCTCATGGTTTATAAATCTAGATTGGGAAACTTTATGTAAAATGTACATGGATGATTTCAGTTATAGAGTTACAGCCAAACTCGGGAACTGATAGGTCCTCATGGTTTATAAATTTAGATCGGGATACCGACACGGGAACTGATAGGTCCTCATGTTTTATAAATATAGATTGGGCTACCGACACGGGAACTGATAGGTCCTCATGGTTTATAAATCTAGATTGGGATCCTGACACGGGAACTGATAGGTCCTCATGGTTTATAAAACTAGATTGGGATACCGACACGGGAACTGATAGGGCCACATGGCTTATAAATCCAGATTGGGATACCGGCACGGGAACTGATAGGTCCTCATGGTTTATAAATATTGATTGGGATACCGACACGGGAACTGATAGGTCCACATGGTCTATAAATCTAGACTGGGATACCGACACGGGAACTGATAGGTCCTCATGGTTTATAAATCTAGATTGGGAAACTTTATGTAAAATGTACATGGATGATTTCAGTTATAGAGTTACAGCCAAACTCGGGAACTGATAGGTCCACACGGTTTATAAATCTAGATTGGGATACCGACACGTGAACTGATAGGTGCACATGGTCTATAAATCTAGATTGGGATACCGACACGGGAACTGATAGGACCACATGGTTTACAAATCTAGATTGGGATACCGACACGGGAACTGATAGGTCCTCATGTTTTATAAATCTAGATTGGGCTACCGACACGGGAACTGATAGGTCCTCATGGTTTATAAATCTAGATTGGGATACCGACACGGGAACTGATAGGTCCACATGGCTTATAAATCCAGATTGGGATACCGGCACGGGAACTGATAGGTCCTCATGGTTTATAAATTTAGATCGGGATACCGACACGGGAACTGATAGGTCCTCATGGTTTATAAATCTAGATTGAAATACCGACACGGGAACTGATAGGTCCACATGGTTTATAAATCTAGGTTGGGATACCGACACGGGAACTGATAGGTCCACATGGTTTATAAATCGAGATTGGGATACTGACACGGGAACTGATAGGTCCTCATGGTTTATAAATTTAGATCGAGATACCGACACGGGAACTGATAGGTCCTCATGGTTTATAAATATTGATTGGGATACCGACACGGGAACTGATAGGTCCACAAGGTTTATAAATCTAGATTGGGATACCGACACGGGAACTGATAGGTCCTCATGGTTTATAAATCTAGATCGGGATACTGACACGGGAACTGATAGGTCCTCATAGTTTATAAATCTAGATCGGGATACCGACACGGGAACTGATAGGTCCACATGGTTTATAAATCGAGATTGGGATACCGACACGGGAACTGATAGGTCCTCATGGTTTATAAATCTAGACTGGGATACTGACACGGGAACTGATAGGTCCTCATGGTTTATAAATCTAGATCGGGATACTGACACGGGAACTGATAGGTCCTCATGGTTTATAAATATTGATTGGGATACCGACACGGGAACTGATGGGTCCACAAGGTTTATAAATCTAGATTGGGATACCGACACGGAAACTGATAGGTCCACATGGTTTATAAATCTAGATTGGGCTACCGACACGGGAACTGATAGGTCCTCATGGTTTATAAATATTGATTGGGATACCGACACGGGAACTGATAGGTCCTCATGGTTTATAAATCCAGATTGGGATACCGACACGTGAACTGATAGGTCCACATGGTTTATAAATCTAGATTGGGCTACCGACACGGGAACTGATAGGTCCTCATGGTTTATAAATCTAGATCGGGACACTGACACGGGAACTGATAGGTCCTCATAGTTTATAAATCTAGATCGGGATACCGACCCGGGAACTGATAGGTCCACATGGTTTATAAATCTAGATCGGGATACTGACACGGGAACTGATAGGTCCTCATGGTTTTTAAATCTAGATTGGGATACCGACACGGGAACTGATAGGTCATCATGGTTTATAAATCCAGATTGGGATACCGACACGTGAACTGATAGGTCCACATGGTTTATAAATCTAGATCGGGATACTGCCACGGGAACTGATAGGTACTCGTGGTTTATAAATCTAGATTGGGATACCGACACGGGAACTGATAGGTCATCATGGTTTATAAATCTAGATTGGGATACCGACACGTGAACTGATAGGTCCACATGGTTTATAAATCTAGATTGGGATACCGACACGTGAACTGATAGGTCCACATGGTTTATAAATCTAGATCGGGATACCGACACGGGAACTGATAGGTCCACCTGGTATATAAATTTAGATTGGGATACTGACACGGGAACTGATAGTTCCTCATGGTTTATAAATCTAGATTGGGATACCGACACGGGAACTGATAGGTCCTCATTGTTTATAAATCTAGATTGGGATACCGACACGGGAACTGATAGGTCCCCATGGTTTATAAATCTAGATTGGGATACTGACACGGGAACTGATAGGTCGACATGGTTTATAAATCCAGATTGGGATACCGACACGGGAACTGATAGGTCCTCATGGTTTATAAATCTAGATTGGGATACCAACACGGGAACTGATAGGTCATCATGGTTTATAAATCTAGATTGGGATACCGACACGAGTTGTTCTATCAGATATGATAGCGCTGTTTTATCTTCCGATTTCGTCCTGGAAAAAGCTGGGAAAACCTCAGCTGTTCTTCTGTTGCGGTTCTAGTTATTGACCTAACTTCGCCGATAACGGCTTGAACATTGGAACTGTAGGGGGGACATCACCCTCATTGCAATTTTTGATTAAAACGTAAATAGATACAATAAAATCCATAGATGATGCAAACCTTACTCTATATCTACAACGTGTGTTATCAGGATGTGTTATCTCGAGCACCACTTCGTTTATCAGCAACACATGGGGCAGGTTTATCATTGGATATGTGCAATTTATTGCTAAAAAAACTTTGATTTGACGATTGATGGTGAAGAAATGACACTTTGATTTCCCCTTGCTCTAAATAATTATTAGTTAACCAATCAAAATTAACGACAATCTTTTCTCGACCAATCAAACGCTGTGTGGTGAATAGCCGATACTTTGACGTGTCCCTATGTTTATCGAGGTGCTGAAGTGCTATCACGTCATCAAAGTAGCGTACTTCAGCAATGAACTGAGGGTCTAAAGGCTGAGGGGATGATGGACTAAGGGACTGCGGGACTAAAGGGCTAAGAGACTGAGAGACTTAATGCCTAAGGGATTTGAGGTTAAGGGACTTGTGTATTTAGGGACTGCCAACCTTAGGGATTGAGGGGTGTGGGACTGAGGGGCTAGGGGACAGGTGGCTAAGTAACTGAGTTACTGAGGGGCAAAAGTACTGAGGGCTAAAGGACTGAGTGGGTGCGGCGCTGAGAAGCTTAGAGACTGATGGGCTAAAGGACTGAGTGAGTGAGGCGCTGAGAAGCTTAGAGACCGATGGGCTAAAGGACTGATAGCCTATGGGGCTAGGGGGCTAAGGACTGAGTGACTGAGGGGCTGAGCGAATGGATGACTTAGGGACTGACTGGCTGAGTGGCTAAGGGACTGAGGGGCTAAAAGACTGATGGACTAAAGGGCTAAGTGGCTTATTAGGGACTGATGGGCTGTGGGGCTAAGGGACTGAGGGTTTGAGTGACTTAGGAACTGAATGGTACATATGTAACACACCTCATCAAAAATGCACACTTCAGTACCTCAAGGGTGTTAACTGAGACTGTGTAGGGAAAAGATACGCCCCAGATGTCAGTATTTCGTCAATGGTTGATATGGCCTTATGTCCGTACACCTCATTATATCCACTATATCCTGTATAAAGTTTTAAATTTGTGCAGGACTATTTCTGCGTTTTCGTCGGGAATTTAATATTTGCTCAGGGAAGAATTCACAAGTCGGTCTGTTATTTTTTAACACAGTGAAACGTTATCAGTTTTTTAGTTTGTTCTTTTTAGCAATACTGTGCTATTTGTACTATGTTCATATACTACTGTGGTATTTTGAGGCAATAAAACATAAAACAAGGTCAATATATTTACATTTCTACTGAACTTTGACTCAATATACCCACTTAGCATTTCAAAGGTTATTTTTCAATGAACTGTTCAGTTCGCGTATGAATACATCAGCATATTATCAATCTAATTACACTGTTATTCCGCGGCGTGCGGGAAGTAGTTCTATTAATAGATTGTTGGGGGTTTTTGTCAAAACTTTTAATTGAATTTAAGAAAACTAATTTACATCTTAATTTGTTTATTTTCAATGTTATCAATGCAAACATGTTAAACATCTAACCAGGACGACGTCTTACAAAGAGTGATGACGCCATAATCTTCGATACCTTCTGTGGTGTTAGACTTGCACAAGACCGATATTTTGAAAAATATCCAAAAAATATCAATATCGCACTAAATGTACAAATAAGGATAGAATCCTGATTTGTTGAGGCTTATGGAGTATAAACCTTAATAGTTCTTGAGACAAAAATCAATATGAACTCCGAAATTTTTCTCCATACCAATTGAGGTTAATACCCCATCAACCTCAACAAATCAGGATTCTATCCTTAAATAAACAAGTTCACACTATACCTTGAATACAACGTTATTTACTGTCTGTTTGAACTGTAATCATTCCGCGAAAATAACTCTGTCGTGAAAATTACAATAGTCTGAATGAATAGCAGGGATGCTGTTGTGCTGAGTTGCTACGCTGTGGGTCGCTGACGTGTTACGCACCCTCAACACGTCATGGAGTCTCTATAAACAATCACGTCACGGAGTCTCTATAAACAAACACGTCACGGAGTCTCTATAAACAAACACGTCACGGAGTCTCTATAAACACGTAACGGAGTCTCTATAAACACGTCACGGAGTCTCTATAAACACGTCACGGAGTCTCTAAAAACAAACACGTCACGGAGTCTCTATAAACAAACACGTCACGGAGTCTCTATAAACAAACACGTCACGGAGTCTCTATAAACAATCACGTCACGGAGTCTGTATAAACAAACACGTCACGGAGTCTCTATAAACAAACACGTCACGGAGTCTCTATAAACAAATACGTCTCGGAGTCTCTATAAACACGTCAAGGAGTCTCTATAAACAAACACGTCACGGAGTCTCTATAAACAAATACGTCGCGGAGTCTCTATAAACACACACGTCATGGAGTCTCTATAAACAAACACGCCATGGAGTCTCTATAAACAAACACGTGAACAAGTCTCTATAAACAAACACGTCATGGAGTCTATATAAACAAACACGTCACGGAGTATCTATAAACAAACACGTCACGGAGTCTCTATAAACAAACACGTCTCGGAGTCTCTATAAACACGTCAAGAAGTCTCTATAAACAAACACGTCACGGAGTCTCTATAAACAACCACGTCACGGAGTCTCTATAAACCCGTCACGGAGTTTCTATAAACACACACGTCACGGAGCTTCTATAAACAGACACGTCACGGAGTCTCTTTAAACAAACATGTCACGGAGTCTCTATAAACACCTACGTCCCGGAGTCTCTATAAACAAACATGTCACGGAGACTCTATAAACAAACACGTCGCGGAGTCTCTATAAACAAACATGTCAAGTATTCTCTATAAACAAACACGTCAAAGAGTCTCTATAAACAAACACGTCGCGGAGTCTCTATAAACAACCACGTCACAGAGTCTCTATAACCAAACACGTCACGGAGTCTCTCTAAACACGACACGGAGTCTCTATAAACAAATACGTCGCGGAGTCTCTATAAACAAACAAGTCACGGAGTCTCTATAAACAACCACGTCACGGAGTCTCTATAACCAAACACGTCGCGGAGTCTCTATAAACACACACGTCATGGAGTCTCTATAAACAGACACGTCATGGAGTCTCTATAAAAAGACAAGTCACAGCGTCTCTATAAACAAACACGTCCCGGAGTCTCTATAAACAATCTCGTCACGGAGTCTCTATAAACCCGTCACGGAGTTTCTATAAACAAACACGTCACGGGGTCTCTATAAACAAACACGTCACCGAGCCTCTATAAACAAACACGTCATCTCTATAAACAAACACGTCACCGAGCCTCTATAAACAAACACGTCATGGAGTCTATATAAACAAATACCTATAAACAAACACGTCACGGATTCTCTATAAACAAACACGTCACGCAGTCTCTATAACCAAATACGTCGCGGAGTCTCTATAAACACACATGTCACGGAGTCTCTATAAACAAATACGTCGCGGAGTCTCTATAAACACACATGTCACGGAGTCTCTATAAACACGTCAGGCAGACTCTATAAACAAACACGTCAGGGAGTCTCTAGAAACAAACACGTCACGGAGTCTCGATAAACAAACATGTCACGGAGACTCTATAAACAAACACGTCAGGGAGTCTCTATAAACAAACACATCTCGGAGTCTCTATAAACACGTCACGGAGCTTCTATAAACAGACACGTCACGGAGTCTCTATAACCAAATACGTCGCGGAGTCTCTATAAACAAACAAGTCACGGAGTCTCTATAAACACATCACGGAGTCTCTATAAACAACCACGTCACGGAGTCTCTATAACACGCCACGGAGTCTCTATAAACACGCCACGGAGTTTCTATAAACAGACACGTCACGGAGTCTCTATAGCACGTCACGGAGTCTCTATAACCAAACACGTCGCGGAGTCTCTATAAACAACCACATCATGGAGTCTCCATAAACAAACACGTCACGGAGACTCTATAAACAAACACGTCGCAGAGTCTCTATAAACAAACACAACACGGAGTCTCTATAAACAAACTCGTCACGGAGTCTCTATAAACAAGCATGTCACGGAGTCTCTATAAACAAGCATGTCAAGGAGTCTCTATAAACAAACACATCACGGAGTCTCTATAAACAACCACATCATGGAGTCTCCATAAACAAACACGTCACGGAGTCTTTATAAACAAACACGTCACGGAGTCTTTATAAACAAACACGTCACGGAATCTCTATACACAAACACGTCACGGAGTCTCGATAAACAAACACGTCTCGGAGTCTCTATAAACACGTCACGCAGTCTCTATAAATAAACACGTCACGGAGTCTCAATAAACACGTCACGGAGTCTCTCTAAACACGACACGGAGTCTCTATAAACAAACTCGTCACGGAGTCTCTATAAACACATCACGGAGTCTCTATAAACAAGCATGTCACGGAGTCTCTATAAACAGACACGTCACAGAGTCTCTATAAAGTCTCTATAAACAAACACGTCCCGGAGTCTCTATAAACAAACAAGTCACGGAGTCTCTATAAACACATCACGGAGTCTCTATAAACAAGCATGTCACGGAGTCTCTATAAACAGACACGTCACGGAGTCTCTTTAAACAAACATGTCACGGAGTCTCTTTAAACAAACATGTCACGGAGTCTCTATAAACACACATGTCACGGAGTCTCTATAAACGCGTCACGGAGTCTCTATAAACAAGCATGTCACGGAGTCTCTATAAACAAGCATGTCACGGAGTCTCTATAAACACATCACGGAGTCTCTATAAACAAGCATGTCACGGAGTCTCTATAAACGCGTCACGGAGTCTCTATAAACGCGTCACGGAGTCTCTATAAACCCGTCACGGAGTTTCTATAAACAAACACGTCACGGGGTCTCTATAAACAAACACGTCGCGGAGTCTCTATAAACAACCACATCATGGAGTCTCCATAAACAAACACGTCACGGAGTATCTATAAACACGTCACGGAGTCCCTATAAACAAACACGTCTCGGAGTCTCTATAAACAAGTCACGGAGTCTCTATAAACAAGTCACGGAGTCTCTATAAACACCTACGTCCCGGAGTCTCTATAAACAATCTCGTCACGGAGTCTCTATAAACAAGTCACGGAGTCTCTATAAACAAGTCACGGAGTCTCTATAAACACATCACGGAGTCTCTATAAACAAGCATGTCACGGAGTCTCTATAAACGCGTCACGGAGTCTCTATAAACACGCCACGGAGTTTCTATAAACAGACACGTCACGGAGTCTCTTTAAACAAACATGTCACGGAGTCTCTATAAACAAATACGTCTCGGAGTCTCTATAAACACGTCACGCAGTCTCTATAAATAAACACGTCACGGAGTCTCTCTAAACAAACACGTCACGGAGTCTCTATAAACACGTCACGGAGTTTCTATAAACAGACACGTCACGGAGTCTCTATAAACAAACATGTCACGGAGTCTCTATAAACACGTCACGGAGTCTCTATAAATAAACACGTCACAGAGTCTCTATAAACAAACACATCACGGAGTCTCTATAAACAAACACGTCACGGAGTCTCTATAAACAAACACGTCACGGAGTCTGTATAAACAAACACGTCACGGAGTCTCTATAAACAAACACGTCACGGAGTCTCTATAAACAAACAAAAGAGCTGATGATTCTGTCATTGCTGAGTTATTGATGAGAACAAGAAATGCAGCATTGTGAATCGCCATCACATTGAAGGGAGAAGATATTGTGGTTGTAATACACTTGGCTCAAAATACATCCCCAAGTTTTGCTATAGTTTCCGATCAGGTCAAGTGTATTTTTGATATTGTAAGCTGTTCTTATGAACCAAAATCCCACCGCTTTCCAACATTTGATTGACACCATGCACTAATAAATTTTCAAGTCTAAGGGAGGCTATTCTTGTTCATGTCTTCCACAATGTTTTACTGGGCTAAGGGAAGCAACTCTTTTACTTTTTTTTCAACGATGCATTATAGTAAAGGGAGGCTACTCTAGAGTGCATGCACAACTCGAGTAATAGAACCCCTTCTTACTGGTCTAGGGACGGCTACTCTTGTATATGAAGGAAATAAAACTTGAGAGCCTGTAGACTTCTACAATATTTAATCGGAGTAAGCAAAAGCGCTTTAATGTTTACAAACTTCATCAAAGAATGCTTTCTTCTGGAATATATACTGGTATCTTTTTTATCGATCCCATATGTTGCATTTGATAAACACGTTACCATCCTGATCTGCGATGTCTAAAACGCATTAACTATAGCCAACAAAATAAAGCTCTGGTTTCTGATTAGCATACTTTCCATCTCAGTCGCTTCATTTAAGGAATGAAAAGTTATTTTTTTCAACATTCATGAGATCATAACCACATAAGCTTACTGGACATAGTAGCAATTCATGGTAAATATGTTCAGAAAGCCACCTTATTAATGTTGACAAGATAAAGTCCACTCCTTATATTCACATTTGTAATGCTCTAAATTTTCCGATGCAAGCATAAAAATTAAAAAGGTACATGTATCGTTTTTTTTTATTTGTACAGTTGGGCAACGCAGTAGACAGAACAGCGTGTTTTCGCGGGAAAATGTAAAAAAAATCGCTTGGACCTCAAGAATGTTATAAAAAAGTCATTCCTTTTATTTACATTTTTAAGTGCTTTGAATTTTCCGATGCAAGCATAGATAATAAATACAGTTTTTGTCTTTCTATTTTTACATTAGGGCAATGCAGTGGCGAGAACACCGTGTTGTCGCGGGAAAATGTTGAACTTTCGCTGGGGGTCCTAGCAACTGCATGACAACAAAACAATACAAGATATAGTTCCAATTTTCAAAATTTATTTTTTCGAATTTAAACAAGTCGTATATTATTATAATATACTTTACACACCTGACTTTAGCTTTAAAATCAAGTCAATCGTTTTTAATGTTAATTCATATTAGCATAACAAAACTACGTCGAGTGCTGTTTCACGGCGGACGTGAGCTATGCAAAAAAATGAATGTCATTTTCGTCAATAGGTCAAAGTATACAAAATGTAAATATATAGCATATATTATTATATCAATAATGGTCTTGAAACATTTTACCGAACTGTGGGAGACCGCTGTTGGGTTAGGTTTAGGGCTAGAGTTAGGGTTGTGGGAGACCACTGTTGAGAATACGTGGTTTTATTGGTCCCATATGTTGCAATTGCCAAACTCGTGTGCTGGTTTTGCGATGTCGGAGGATTATTTTTCTCGAGTCATGCTCTCACAACTAAAATTTGCTAAGCATCTGATACAATCTATGACACAATTCACTCTGTTGTCAATGTCGAATTTTAAGTTAAAGAAAATGTTTAAAATAATAACATAATAATAATAATTCGAGGTTCTTATATACCGCTTTATCTCAACCTAGTTTGTAGGTCGTCTCAAAGTGGTTCACAAATCATTATCCGTGGTTATAGGGCCTTTGCAACCAGCCAATATCTTTCTCAGCTCCCTTGGGAGCATACAGCCGGTAGTGCCATTTCGACGCTCACAGCTACAGGCCACGCTTCCACAATTGGTGCTCTACCCAAATTGGTACTTGGTCAGAAAGTAATTCCAATAATACTATATATGATATTTTTGTGTATTTTGCTCTTACTGTATAACAAAGGAGATATTTATCAGCATTTTCAACGAATAGTTTTGTTTTCAGGAACATTTTAAGGGTACACAATGACTTCAAAGCAAATATATCAGAAAACCAGTAAAAACAACGTACATTTCTGTACGTCGACAACATTTTGGAAGATTTGGAAGGGGTTAATTATAGGCATGTTTAAGTGTTGATTTCTGGTCCTTATGACCGTATAATATAAAGGTGTATATATGAACTTGTAGTTTAGTTTGGTATTTATAAAAGCAATATATTTTGTTGCAATCGGCACATCAACTAGCAGAAATAAAAACAAGTTTCATAGCCTGCGATATTGTGTACCAATTTGGGTACTTATCATAGCCGAAAAACGGACGAAATCTCACTGTGAGTTTAGCGTTCTTTTTAAGAAACAAATTACTTAGAATCAAAACTTTTTCTGAAAATTAACCACTTTGGATAATCTTTGTCAAGAATAAAGAAACATTCAAGATACAAGAATTTTTCAGAAAAGATTTATAAGAGGTATTTTAATGCAAGAAAACCCTGTTTACATAACGTAAATACAGTTTATGGCAGTGATACGGGAAACCCTTAAAGTAAATACCTAAAACAGTCATAACGGACCTTTCTACCTCGTTCTTTTTGAAAACTCATTGAGATCAAGTTGTATATGTAACATAGGTCATTATATACAATGTTTCCGCTAGGAGTCGAACCCGGGACCTCCAGTTTACTAGTCTGACGCTCAACTAAATGAGTTGAGGAGAAGATCTCACTATCCGAGTCGGTAGGAAGCGGCAAGTATTTCACCAGGTGATATATTCTCCCTTCAAGGAAGATCTCGTCCGGAGCCCTCCAGGGGTCTTAGCGATTCTTTCGAAAGTATCGATGGAGCTATTAGTCAATATTTCCCGGGTTCCTATGTAACAGAGGTTGTTATTTATTCCATGCCTCCGCTAGGAGTCGAACCCGGGACCTCTTGTTTACTAGCCTGACGCTAAAGAGAAATTTTCCCTAGCCGTAGGAAGTGGCTAGTATTTCACCAGGAGAACATACACTTAATCAATAACTGGATTTTAATGAAGTATAAGTATTTTCAATATCAGTAAAGATTTTTGAACTTAATATTAATAGTCATCATTTTATATCTTTATATAACAAGTATAGGTCGAGAGTTGGACAGAAAATAAAACTGCATGAATGAAAATTAAAAAAAAAGATCACCTCTAAAGTCACATTTGAATCTTACCAAATCATAGACTGGGCCAGTCTAGTTTATATATGTAGGTTTCAATGAGTTAAAATTGTAGTCCAGACATGCAAAACGTTTGGGCCAATTCTTTCTCTGATTTCTCTGCTATCTGATTCATAAAAGAGGAAAAAAAAACTAAATAAAAACAATTTTATGTTAATTCATTTATTCATAATACAAAAACTCTAAATTAATATGCAGTTAATAACTAAACAGTTATCATTGTAATACTATAAATAATACATACAACCTACAAAATCCCATTTCATACAATCTTGACAGTATTAATATTACGCTATAGAGACTCCCGAAAACCTATACATCGATATACGTTAATATACACAACGAACTTATACAACATACACTAAAAACTCGATATAATGCCCCTCAATTCATATGCCACCTCGTTTACCGACAACATGTTTCAAGCGCCCTTTTCCCCGTTTTCTTTAGAGTTTTTTTATTTTTTTAATTTCCCCTTATTTTATCGTCAACCCTCTTTATAACGCCAAAATGTGTCTGGACCAACAGTGACAGTATAACGAGGTTTTATTGTTAGGGTTGTCTGGACCAACGGTGACAGTATAACGAAGTTTTAATGTATATCTTATGCAGGTTAAAATTTGTCTGGACCAACGGTTACAGTATAACGAGGTTTAGTGTTTATCTAATGCATGTTAAAACACGATCGATATATTGTTTACTTTGAAAAATATGTTCAATATACATAAATATGTATATATTTCAAAAAAAAAAAGAACGTGTATATTATAGATGGTATACATGAAGTATAATTAGCATTGGGATACTGTGGTCTGCGTTCATCCTACTTAAACGTATAATCACTATCTTTATTCCGGTATAATAGATTATTGTATTTATCCAGAAATACCTTATCCATGTATTACCACATATTTTCATTATAAAACAAAAGTATCGAGACCCGAAAACATTTAAATTAAACTCTTTCAATTCAAAGGTTGGAATAGTTCATTTACTGAAATGTGTAACTAGAGCTATCGATCGCCCGCCATTATGATGTATGAAGTTTGAATGACCGAGTTCCCGGTGTATAGAGGTACTTGATCAGGTGAGGTTCCGGTGTACAGAGGTTCTGGGCTGTTTATTAAACACAGCGTATATTACTGTATTTAGTGTGGTAAAAACTAACTTTAACACACGCACGTGATACATGTATAATATATATCAGAAATAAAGTAATTGCTACAAGAAATGAACTGGAAGAAATTGTTAGCATAGGATATGAAATGAAACAACCTCCGCGCAAAAAGGCTAAAACACTTGTAATGCTGCAGTAATATATCAATCAGAAAATGTTGGTGTTCTGGCATAAAATTATATACCGTACTACGATAAGATCATAATTGTAATAGAAAGTTAACATTTTGAGATTCTGTAGCCAGATAACGCCCAGTCAGAAGGGAAAAAAAAATCAAAAATGAAAACAGCGACCTCTGACGGGCTGTTATAGAACTAACCAAATTACTGGATCATTTGACAATACATGTTTAAGCTTGGATAACGATGAATTAAGCGCAAATCACAAGTTTCAGATCTTAGAAAACATTAAGTCGATACAGATCTGACTTTTCAGTGCCCTCTAGCGGGTTGCATTTACATTGATTCAGTGAAGCGTATCTAATCAGGTACATGTCATACTGGTCAGAATAGACAGGGTATCGAAAACACAGGTTTCACAACATTCAGATGAGGGTCGGCACGATGTCATAATACTTAGTTGTCTATGGAAAATCAGGGGTCAGATAAGACAGTATGTCAGAATACTCGGGGTTCAAATTAACTGTATGTCAAAATACAAAGTGGCCAGATTGACAGGATTTCAGAATACCCGGGGGTAATATTAGTTGGAATATCAGAATACTCGGGGGTAAGATTAGTTGGAATATCAGAATACTCCGGGGTCAAAATCACAGGATGTCAAAATACAAAGTGGTCAGATAAGACAGTATGTCAGAATACTAAGGGATCAGATTGACAGGATGTCAACATAATCAGGGGCTGATTTGGAAAGGTTTCACTCTACACTTATACATCGCAGCATTTTGAATCAGGACACTTGAAACTGATGACGTCACATTTGGTTTCTGTTAAAAGCAACTGCACCAGAACCACGGTAATCTGAATATGTAAAACGATGAATATCTCGGCGCATAGTTGCAGGTAATAAATATACTTTTCTCGTCAATTTTTATGCCATTATTAAAAACAAATACCAAGGTTCTGTATAGCAAGGTTCAAATAGGTTTTGTAAGATATATATATATTTCACATATGGCACGGATTTAAAGAAATAGTGATTTTTTTCTTATCCGAACCCTCAGTAATCTGACATTCTATTCAAATAACAAGTCCAATCAGATTTTATTTTAAAACACAAAGCCGAAACTAGGTTATTTAATTACCTGTCTACTCAAAGCAATGTGTTAGACCCAACAAAGGGACCGTTAGACCCCAAAGCTACAGCACCTTGTTTTGTATGAATTTCGACAACTTATCACATTCGGACATTTTGTTTCATAACTGTAATATTTTGGTGTTTTTGGTGTTTCTTTAAGGTTACTCGACACATCGTCATCAGCGTCCATTTTCGTGACGTACAGCGGACTGAATGATACCTAGCGAAATGTGCCCATACACCGATAAAAGTAACTCATCTTTGAAAAATGCAAAAACATACTCAATCACTCGAACGCTTTACATTAATGCAGCTTTCGCTAATGGTTTCGAAGGACCGAATTCACATTGATCATGTTACGTTGCTAGAGAAAACATCGGCAGATGCAGTTCAAGAAAGGCTGTCAATGAACTGAACAATAACCATGTGCGCTGTTCCAGATCAACTGTACTTGAAGACTTTGACGTCACCGTTCTCCTGTGTTATGATGAGATGTCCGAAAGGACTGAGACAGACGGCGATGGGATGAATCAGACCATCCGCAGAGCAGAGAACTCGGTTCTTGTATTCCCCGTCCGCACCCAGAGCGTGGACGGAGTTACCAGTCTTGTCTGCCAAAAACAAGTTCCCCTGGCGGT
Source organism: Mizuhopecten yessoensis (assembly GCF_002113885.1). Taxonomy (NCBI): domain Eukaryota; kingdom Metazoa; phylum Mollusca; class Bivalvia; order Pectinida; family Pectinidae; genus Mizuhopecten; species Mizuhopecten yessoensis. The sequence goes on along the minus strand of NW_018480004.1, from coordinate 229,164 downwards.
CGGTGCAGATCCCACGCGGATCACAAACGATGTTGTCGGGGAGAACCTGTTCGAACTTCACTCCACCATCGCGGCGGATACAGATGATCCCGTTCCGAGACTGGCAATCTGAGACGAGAATCTCGCCCGCCGCATTAGTTGTGACGTAATAGGGCCAAGTGAACAGAAGTTTACCAGGTTGTCGTTTGTCTTCGCGGTACGTTTGTAGAACAGTCCCGTCCAACGCCAGAACGTCGACGCATTGAATACCGGACGCACAGCAAGAAACAACCAGGACAGGGTTGTTTGGAGATGTTGTGACGTCACAGCTTATTCCGCGGTACTGTTTTACAGTTCTGACGCGTTTCCGGATCCTCATATTCTTGTCTTGTACGGATACAAACATGATTGTGGCAAGTTCCGGCAGTGTTACAGCCACTTCTGCGCTAGCCACGTCAACAATACCATGCGGCCAGCTCGGGACCGATACCTCTCCCATCACATTTCCTGTTGCGTCAAATGCTTTGATTTTCTTGTTGTGAAAATCAGTTATGACCGGAGTCCCGTCCTCAAGCATGGTAACGTCTAGTGGCCAACACTTCTTAGCATCGCCGTCTGTCTTCCCGTTAAACGAGAACAGCATCGGGACTGTACGAGATTTCGTTTGTGGAGGATTATTTGCATTTTCGGCATTTTCGGTCTCAGCATTCTTTCTATGAGAGACATGTGTCGAACTGTTTCTGGTACGAGGAAGGGAGTTAACTCTATTCACATCTGCCATCTTCTGAGAACGCTCAGTCCGTGGAGTGCGCGGAGCACGTGGGAGTGTGTTGGACTTAATAGGGGTCGCCCTAGATAGCGCTGCTTTTGTAGGAGTATCACGCGCAGAAGTGGGCCTCGATGACGTTGTTTCCCGAGCAGGCGACGGTCTAGATGTTGGCTTGTCACGTGCAGATGATGGTCTGGATGAAGAACCCCTGCGCGCGCGAATCGGCGGAGACAAGAGTTCCTGTGAGCTAATTGAATCGCTTGACGTCGATGAAACTGACGACGCCGACGAACTCATCATCGTGGTGGCTGGAGACTGAGTCGGCGACCGTTCGACACGGAATGTTCCCGTCCGTTTGATTGATGATCTTCTCTGAGGAGGTTGACCGTCCTTCTCAGACAAACCATTCATGTTGAGAAACGTTTCCTTTTTCAGATCGACCAAGTCAACGATCTTCCCAATGGAGTGTAGCTCAAGTAATCTTTGTATACACGAGTCAGGAATGAGTCTGTGTCGAGTGCTCAATTTACTCAAACGGGATTTCTGGATGTTCGCACGCATGTCATCTACTTGTAGCTTGATTGCATCAAAAACCGTGAGGAGTTCCGAATCACTACCAAACTGGATGAGGTTTTTGAGGAATGTGCCTGTGTTGTTTACATTTTTCTTCATTTCATCTATCTCGTTCATTCTTCCCTTCACGACCGTTCCCGTCTGCATATTCCTTTCGTCTAGGTCAACAATAAGCTTGTTTTCCAAATTTACCAATGCCTCATTGACCCTCTTCCTAATCGTCGTCATTTCTTTCATAATGGCCTCTTTGTTGTTGGAGAGTTCGCCGAGCTCTTTTTCGTGTTCCTCTCGCCAGTCTCGTAAAACCTCGCTCTGCATCTGGAGATTTTTTTGTACATATTCTGTTTCCGGTTTTAACTTTTGAGCTGCGTCTACCAAAGTCTCCACCATTTCACATCGTCTATGTTGCACGGCAACGCACGAGGAGCAAATAGTCACGTGACAATCAACACAGTAGTATTCGATAACCTTGTCTCTGTGATGAAAACACGGAATTTCCTTCTTATTTGATCGGATGGACTCAAGTGGGTCATTGCGCATGTCTATGAGTGAAACCACGATGTGTTCTCGGCAAGCTTTGATGACGTTGTGCGCTTTTATACAAGAATCACAGAAAACAACTTTACATGTCTGACACCAATTTTCGGCTTTGGCGCCAATTCTGTTGCCGTCTCTGCAACAGCTCTCGCAGTACTTATCAGTAGATTGCATGTCAATCTTTTCCATCAAACTACTCACGAAATGGTTGTCCGGAAACATATCCGTCCATTGTCCGCAATTTGAATTTCCGGTAGGAACACTCAGTTCTACATCAGCCCGGCATACAGGGCAGTTAAAATGTTTTTCCTGAGGGACAATTTTTTCGATTTCGGAGTCATTTTCTGCGGGATTGCTGTTGTCATCCCCGATGGATTTCTTTAGTACTTCTGTCAGACATTGACGACAGAATGTATGGAGACACGGAAGGAGTTTCGGAGATGTATAATTCTGTAAACAGACGGGACACTTAAGGAATTGGTCCTGTATTTCCTTTAGCGTCTCCATCGTAAGCCTCGGTTTCGGAGGGCGGTGTCCGGATTATACGGCTTTCATTACGTAGTGGGAACCATCGTGAATCTGTAAAATACGAAACAGTGGTCAATAAACAGTTATGATGTTCAAAATTTAAGTAGTTAATTACAAATTAAAGAGAGAAATATAAATTAATATGATGATAATGAGGTGAAATTAAAAATGACGCATCTATTGACGGAAGGAATAGGTAAATATTTTTCTTATTTTTTGGGAACAGTTATGCAATTTCAAAGAGAGAGCAGACCTGCTATATCACAATACATGATCGTATGACGCAATTCATATGGAACCCTCCTCCAGATTCGTGGATGGGGTAGTGATCGACTGTATCGGCAGTGACTTCTGCCCAAGAGATATTGAGCACAAGATGGTCACACCCCATCCCGTCACCCAACCCACCCCAACCAACTTCGATGCGGGGAGGGGGAGGGTGTGTAATAATGAAATTCGTCTCCTATATTTTCTGTCTCTTTTTTAACATTTTGCCACCTACCACAATGTCAGATAATACAAATGTTATTGTAGAAATATAGTAAATATTTACCATTTCATGTACGTTTCATACAAGCATGACAGTTTAAATTCCAATTTTGAATATTGTTTGTTTTTTAAAATACTGTAGATATTTACTTCGTTTATCCAATTTGAAAATATTCTATTTCTCTCACAAAATAGCATCATCGAATTCATTTCGTCAAATTCAGCACATCTGTCGCCTTTCAAATATATATATCATTAGCATCATTAAAACGAATCGCGTGGTCGGAAGAAAAATATGATAATGTTTTTCCTCCAATAGCGAATGTGATCTATATATTTTTCATCTTTTTTGACAGGATAAAATTAAGATAATTCATCAAATTTATAATTTAACCACAAAAGAACTTTAATGTACATCAGAGACCATTAATGAATGGCTATGCGAAATTACATACGTATGGCTGTACGTATGGTTGTACGTATGGCTGTATGGCTGTACGACTGTATGTATGGCTGTATGGCTGTACGACTGTACGTATGGCTGTACGGCTGTACGTATGGCTGTACGTAAGGTTGTACGTATGGCTGTATGGCTGTACGACTGTATGTATGGCTGTATGGCTGTACGACTGTACGTATGGCTGTACGGCTGTACGTATGGCTGTATGGCTGTACGGCTGTACGACTGTACGGTTGTACGTATGGCTGTATGGCTGTACGACTGTACGTATGACTGTTTGGATGTACGGCTGTACGTATGTCTGTATGGCTGTACGGCTGTACCTATGGCTGTACGGCTGTACGACTCAATGTATGGCTGTATGGCTGTATGAATGTACGTATGACTGTATGGATTTACGACTTTATGTATGGCTGTATGGCTGTATGTATGGCTGTATGGCGGTACGACTGTACGTATGGCTGCACGACTGTACGTATTGCTGTACGACTGTACGTATGACTGCATGGATGTACGACTGTACGTACGGCTGAACGTATGGCTGTGCGGCTGTACGTATGGCCGTACGACTGTATGTAGGGTTGTATGGATGAACGACTGTACGTATGGCTGTAGGACTGTACGTATGACTGTATGGATGTACGGCTGTACGTATGGCTGTATGGCTGTACGGCTGTACGTATGGCTGTACGGCTGTACGACTGTATGTATGGCTGTATGGCTGTATGACTGTACGTATGGCTGTACATATGGCTGTACGACTGTACGTATGGCTGTACGTATGACTGTACGAATGTACGTACGGCTGTATGGCTGTACGGCTGTACGTATGGCTGTATATTGGTGTTTATTTTGCTAAGGTTTCAGACATTTGATTTATCGGCATATATACATGTATTTATACACTATAAAGTCTATTTCTCTATTCCACGTTCTCAGCTTGTGTCTCTGTATCTCTAAATAGACAATTCTATCATAGATTGTGTGCATTATGTAATATGAAGAAGGTAGAAGATGAATTTCATTTCATTTTGAAATGTCCTTGTTATGCTGACATACGAGCTAAATTCATCAAAAAATATTATTCAAACCGTACTAGCATGTTTAAATTTATCCAACTGCTAAACAGTAATAGTTTATCAGAAATTAAAAATTTGGGTAAATATCTAGTGCATGCGAACAAGAAAAGGTCTCAACTTCTGTAATTAGTGGTTACTGTTCACTCTCCACTATATAATGTACAATTATAATACCTAGACATATCATGTTTGCATGGATGTAATTTGTATTGTACTGTATATATGTTGTAACTGATAAGTCGGATGACTTAAAGTAATAATTAACTTAATCATACAGTATCCGCTTATATTTCAGTCTCTCTAAATAATTAACTAATGACGTTCTGGCTCTCTATATCAACAAACATCCTTTTGACCTTCAATATCTCGATATCTCTCACCCGTCTCACCATTATCTCCATCACACATTCTCAACTAATCTCTGTCTCTCCACCACGCGTTCTCAACAAATATCTCTATCTCTCTAATTCAGTGGTCATCTCTTCACCACGCATTCTCAGCAAATCTCTCTATCTCTCTAAATCAACTAGCATTCTCTCCACCACACGTTCTCGGGCACTCTCTCTCTATCTCTAAACCGACTGACCATTTTGTCCGTCACGCGTTCTTGGCTGAGCCTCAATCTCGCTGAACCAACAAACTGTTCTCGCCAACGCACGTTCTTAGCTAATCTCTCTATGGGGAGGAGGCCTTCTAAGGGGTTTTGCAGATTGATGCAGGGTTCTGTGTTTTATTTAACAATATAAATATGCCACCGTAGAATGACTTAATTGATGTAAAGTAAAGATGAACGCATGCATTGTTAACATTAAAATTAAGTGATATTTTCAGATAGCATATAGCCTTAATTAAGAGCAAAAATGACAGGCAACGGTCTTTATTTGAAAAGGTCAAGGTTATTCTCAGTCACTGAGATCGTCTACTGAAATGGACAATCCTTATCTGTTCATACCAGATATGTAAGGCAAATATCTATAGGGAAATATTTGCTGTATTAACTAATATTTACCCAAGATGGCGACCGTAAACGGAGTGTTGACATTTCTGTTCGGTGTGACGGTTATGTATACTGTGTTTGTATAGGATCATGAATGTCTCATTGAAATTTGTTCGTAACTGGTAGGTATATCTTGCGTTTTGACCTGAAAACCACAGTTACGTCCCCTTAATTCCTGTCGTAAATGAGCGTCGTTAACGGATTCGTCTCTACACTCTACCTAGTCTCGTTCAACCAGACGCTGTTCGGCGTAGCTTGCGCAGACGACAAGAGTCTGGTAGAACGAGACAAAAATCTACCAAGTCGTCTGGCTACGCATGAGTGATTCATCGCCGGAAGAGAGCTACATTTGGCATGCGTATAGGGACATTGTATAACGTCTACTCCGAGTTAACATTTTTACTTGTATATAGTACCACACATCTTATGTAAGGAAATACACTTTTGCATCTTTCAAGTGTATTGGTTTAGTTCGTGAGACTGATACATTTTAATAGGCTTATGTTGACCAATACTTTTCAAATGTATTTTCATCTAAATTGTTTGATAGATTGAGCTATTTACGGGTTGTCCTCAATATTGAGTTTATACTCATTATATACTCTTAAATTTATTGATATGTTCATCAATCTGCCTTGGTTTATTTGTGGCATATAAGTTGACATTCTGAGTTTGGAAAATGCCTGTCTTTGCTTTGAAAAAGATAAAATCTTAAAATACAACTTAGATAAGAAGACAGCGATGAACGTATGAACCTGTATAGCGAGTCTTCGAAAGAAATGCGTATTTCAGGGCNCGCCCCGCCCCGCCCCGCCCCGATAACAAACCAAAAGGACCCTTTGTATCTCCTCGCAACACCAATACGTGCGAACACAAAAAAAATCTTTATATAGTTTACAGTCAGTTACCCAGATTATTGATTCTTGCATTTGTTTGATTGTTTGTTTGTTTTTGTATCCACGGCCCATCGACAGAAGAATTTTGTAACATGGGGAGACCATTTGATAAAGCAAAAACTCAAATTCAAGCAAAAAAAAACAAGTAATCGTATATCTTATAATCGTCTGCACGAATGGCGTAGAAAATGAAAACAAAACAAAAACTTTTAATGGAATAATATTTGAAACAAATGTTGCGTGTTTGTACAAGTAAATCACACGGGAAAAACGATACACAATTACCTTATAGTAAAAATAATTGTGTCTACCTCATTTTGTTTTTTCTTTCATATATATAACAAGCTTAGAACAGTTTTATGTGTGTTTAAAGAACAGGTTCTTGTAAACATCGTAAGTAATTATATAAAAAATTATCGTAGACGGATGAAAATCCTCCCACGATTAAAATATAAAATACTAAAAATATTGAATCGGTGCCAATCAATTCTAAGTTTAAGTAAATATGTAGGTCGACATGATTTTGCCTTTCCTTGTATAGTCTTACTTATTATATATATTGTGTAAGGTGGTCTAGAAAAATACTAGTTTCTGTATACAAAAGAAATTCGGCAGATCGGACACTTAGGTTTGTGGAATCTTGGTTGTCCGGGAACCATACTAGTCAGGACACTTTGGTTTGTGTGTACAGTGGAACCTTGTTGGTCTGGACACTTTGGTTTGTGTGTACAGTAGAACCTTGTTAGTCAGGACACTTTGGTTTGTGTGTTCAGTAGAACCTTGTTAGTCTGGACACTTTGGTTTGTGTGGACAGTGTGGCACCTTGTTGGTCCGGACACTTTGGTTTGCGTGTACAGTGGAACCTTGTTAGTCTGGAAACTTTGGTTTTGTATGTAAAGGGGAACCTTGTTAGTCTGGACACATTGTGTTTAATGTCACTCTTCCTTAGCCGGAACATTTGGTTTGTATATAATTTGTTTTTTCCCTTATCACAATGACATAAAGAAGTCTTATTATTTTCGATATATAATTTCGAATAAAATTCAATTTTCAAAGATGAATACGTAAGTAAAATCAATGGTGAATACATAGGTAAAATGCATAAATTTTATCAACGATGTACCGTTCTTTAAAAAATCTTCGATGTTTACGAGTAAAGCTCTCGAAATCTTCTCTTGATCTACACAGAGGCTCCGTAAAAGTACAACGAATGATGTTCATACAACTTCTGAATGTAAGCTAGTCACGCTATAACCGGTCACTGTGTTATCTTTTAAGTAGGTTTGAAAAATATCTTGTTTAGGTTAAACGTTTTTGTCAATAAAACTAATAATGTATAAATTAAGTGCTTTGAAATTTTCATAAATCAAGAAAACTCCTATATCTATGGGACTTTTTGAAATCGTTTTTATTTGAAATTGTTACTTTCTCGTCAAACTTGTTATTTAACCTGTACAATACCGGCTGAATGGAACGGGTTTTCGTAGTCTACTAAAAGGGAATGTCATTTGTATTTCTTAAATTTTATCGCAAGAAATGGGAAAGGTTTTAAAGAGAAAACTCGTTAAAAACTAATGTGTTTGAAAAAAATTAAAGCAGTATACAAATGGCGTGTGTGTATGTACAATAGTGACGAAGAATGACTTCTCCGAGCTACTTGATAAATTATTTCTGTTTATCTATGATTTTTATAAAAGATGCTCAGAATATATTCTCTCTGACAAAACAAAAGACTTTTCCTCCTTTCGGGATGGTTGAAACTTCAGAAAACGGGTATATACTGTCTATATATGAAGATTGTTTACATAATTTATGTACTATCACACAAGTCCCTAATTTTTAAATATGTGTGTATCGAGATATATGTGTATCGAGATATATGTGTATCGAGATATATGTGTATCGAGATATATGTGTATCGAGATATATGTGTGTCGAGATATATGTGTATCGAGATATATGTGTATCAAGGTATATGTGTGTCGAGATATATGTGTATCGAGATATATGTGTATCAAGGTATATGTGTGTCGAGATACATGTGTATCGAAATATATGTGTATCAAGATATATGTGTATCGAGATATATGTGTATCGAGATATATGTGTATCGAGATATATGTGTATCGAGATATATGTGTATCGAGATATATGTGTATCGAGATATATGTGTATCGAGATATATGTGTATCGAGATATATGTGTATCGAGATATATGTGTATCGAGATATATGTGTATCGAGATATATGTGTATCGAGATATATGTGTATCGAGATATATGTGTATCGAGATATATGTGTGTCGAGATATATGTGTATCAAGGTATATTTGTATCGAGATATATGTGTATCAAGATATATGTGTATCGAGATATATGTGTGTCGAGATATATGTGTATCGAGATATATGTGTATCGAGATATATGTGTATCGAGATATGTATGTGTATCGAGATATATGTGTATCGAGATATATGTATCGAGATATATGTGTATCAAGATATATGTGTATCGAGATATATGTGTATCGAGATATATGTGTATCGAGATATATGTGTGTCGAGATATATGTGTATCGAGGTACATGTGGAACGAGAGAATACTTTTATATAGTATTTCAAAAATAATATTAAATATTTTGGTATCGGCTGTTTGTGGACGATATCTTTACTACCGTCAAATCTTGAACATTGCCATTTTTTGCTGTTGTATGTCTACTGTCTTCAATGTGACGTCATAATGTTATGACGTCATAGTGGTTGTGTTTTAATTCTGACGCCAGAATGAGTGTTATTACCTGAGAAATTTACCAGAATAAGACTTATATGACAACACAAGTAGTTATACTAAAATACCTTATTCATTTCTAAGCCCCTTTAAAACAAATTGTGTTTATACATGATCGATCACCGTGGCATGTTGGCCTGACCGTAACGCATTCCATGATAAACTTGATTGACAGACCAGAAATGTGACGATGACAATTTTAAGACTTAAACCACCGTGAAAATGTAGAAAGGTCGACACAATGTCATATAAATCAATGTTATCTGCCTGTCAGGCTTAGAGTGGATACACCAGTTTTGTAACATATATTAAAGGCCTAGATTTGCGTCAGACGCTGGATGTAAAAGAGTTTAACCTCCTCAATGTATACTCTCCACATTTAGAGGTTAGTAAAGTGCGAAATGGAATATAAAGAACTGAAATTGGAATGGACCGGACTTCATATGTTCTTTAATTATTTCAGCAGTGTTTATCCTGAGATTTTTGTATTAATAAAATTATTAGTATCATATAAATAATAGGGTCGACATAGTGTCATATAAATAATAGGGTCGACATAGTGTCATATAAATAACAGGGTCGACAAAGTGTCATATAAATAACAGGGTCGAAAAAGTATCATATAAATAATAGGGTGGAGGAAGTGTCATATAAATAATAGGGTCGACATAGTGGCATATAAATAAAAGGGTCGACAAAGTGTCATATAAATAACAGGGTCGACAAAGTGTCATATAAATAACAGGGTCGAAAAAGTATCATATAAATAATAGGGTGGAGGAAGTGTCATATAAATAATAGGGTCGACATAGTGCCATATAAATAACAGGGTCGACATAGTGTCATATAAATAATAGGGTCGACATAGTGTCATATAAATAACAGGGTCGACATAGTGTCATATAAATAATAGGGTCGATATAGTGTCATATAAATAATAGGGTCGACATAGTGTCATAAAAATAATAGGGTCGACAAAGTGTCATATAAATAACAGTGTCGACAAAGTATCATATAAATAATAGGGTGGAGGAAGTGTCATATAAATAATAGGGTCGACGTAGTGTCATATAAATAACAGGGTCGACAAAGTGTCATATAAATAATAGGGTCGACATAGTGTCATAAAAATAATAGGGTCGACAAAGTGTCATATAAATAACAGTGTCGACAAAGTATCATATAAATAATAGGGTGGAGGAAGTGTCAAATAAATAATAGGGTCGACATAGTGTCATATAAATAATAATAATAGGGTCGACATAGTGTCATATAAATAATAATAATAGGGTCGACATAGTGTCATATAAATAACAGGGTTGACAAAGTGTCATATAAATAATAGGGTCGACATAGTGTCATACAAATAATAGGGTCGACAAAGTGTCATATAAATAACAGGGTCGAAAAAGTATCATATAAATAATAGGGTGGAGGAAGTGTCAAATAAATAATAGGGTCGACATAGTGTCATATAAATAACAGGGTTGACAAAGTGTCATATAAATAATAGGGTCGACAAAGAGTCATATAAATAATAGGGTCGACAAAGTGTCATATAAATTATAGGGTCGACATAGTGTCATATAAACAATAGGGTCGACAAAGTGTCATATAAATAATAGGGTCGACATAAGGGTCGACATAGTGTCATATAAATAATAGGGTCGACATAGTGTCATACAAATAATAGGGTCGACAAAGTGTCATATAAATAACAGGGTCGACAAAGTATCATATAAATAATAGGGTGGAGGAAGTGTCATATAAATAATAGGGTCGACATAGTGTCATATAAATAATAGGGTCGACAAAGTGTCATATAAATTATAGGGTCGACATAGTGTCATATAAACAATAGGGTCGACAAAGTGTCATATAAATTATAGGGTCGACATAGTGTCATATAAACAATAGGGTCGACAAAGTGTCATATAAATTATAGGGTCGACATAGTGTCATATAAACAATAGGGTCGACAAAGTGTCATATAAATTATAGGGTCGACATAGCGTCATATAAATAATAGGGTCGACAAAGGGTCATATAAATAATAGGGTCGACATAGGGTCATATAAATAATAGGGTCGACATAGGGTCATATAAATAATAGGGTCGACAAAGTGTCATCTAAATAATAGGGCCGACAAAGTGTCATATAAATAATAGGGGCGACATAGTGTCATATAAATAAGAGGGTCGACATAGTGTCATATAAATAACAGGGTCGACATAGTGTCATATAAATAACAGGTTCGACAAAGTGTCATATAAATAATAGGGACGACATAGTGTCATAAAAATAATAGGGTCGACAAAGTGTCATATAACTAATAGGGTCGACATAGTGTCATATAAATAACAGGGTCCACAAAGTGTCATATAAATAACAGGGTCGAAAAAGTATCATATAAATAATAGGGTGGAGGAAGTGTCAAATAAATAATAGGGTCGACATAGTGTCATAGAAATAATAGGGTCGACAAAGTGTCATATAAATTATAAGGTCGACATAGTGTCATATAAATAATAGCGTCGACAAAGTGTCATATAAATAATAGGCTCGACATAGTGTCATATAAATAATAGGGTCGACAGAGTGTCATATAAATAATAGGGTCGACAAAGTGTCATATAAATAACAGGAACGACATAGTGTCATATAAATAATAGGGTTGACAAAGTGTCATATAAATAATAGGGTCGACATAGTGTCATATAAATAATAGCTGTGAGTGCCGAAATGGCAGACCGGCTGTATACTCCCCTGGTAGTGTTGAGAAAACTATTGGCTGTTTGCAAAGGCCCTATAACCACAGATAACAATGAACCGCTTTGAGACGACGTACGAACTAGGTTGTGATAAATTATTATTATTATTATTAAATGAATAATTTCCACCACACTTTTTGGACTGAATTTTTCCAAACATATTTGAAATAACACCACTTATTCATACTATGAAAATGTTTGGTATACAAGAATAATAATAATGAAAAATCAGTAAAATTTTCACAAAGTGTTTGATTTAACTCACATTCTGAATGATGAATATATATTATTACAGCACTGCATGAGAGTAAATGACCTTTCCCAAGAAATAAGATGCGAAAAATACGATTATTTTTCAGAAAAATGCTTTCAGGCTGATATTCCATTTTTCGACACCCATGCTGAAATAAGGTTAATTAATCATCCAAATTATTAGTAGAGTGATTCAAAGTAATAGCTCCATACGTATAAGGGATAAGTAATTTTAACATAGCTGGAAATAGCCCCTTTATAAAAATGCCTAAATATACCAAAATCGCCAAAAATCATGATACTGGATAATATGCCTACTCCTATCATGTCGGGGTGAGAAATCGTGTTGCGAACGTAGCAATTTTAGCACGATTTCTCACCCGGGTGAGAAATCGTGTCAGGGTGAGAAATCGTGCCGTAACAGACGACCTACGAACTAGGTTGTGATAAAGCGGTATATACGAACCTCGAATTTTTAATTATTTCATATCAAGTTAACAAGGCTTTCGGAAACTGTATCCAAACATCTAAACGTTCCAGTCCATTCATAGACCTGAATAAAACACACGAAGACTTTGACTCTATTTATGTTAGGTAAAAAACGTTAATGTGTTCATTGATTCATGAACGTTTCCATTTCAATTCATCTCAATGTGTTCGTTTATATTTGGTCAATTAACTTTTTATCAGAGGACTTTTCGCCAAAAAATGTTCTCAGTTTCTTTAGATATAGCAATTACGTCCAACCAATCAAGTCGTGTTTACGATACGGTTAAAAAGAGGGAGAGAAAGGGGAGTTCCGGAGGGATGGGTGAGTCCGTCCTGCTTTTTGACCTTATTTATTAAATAGCCGAGTGTATAAAATCCTACCGAATCAAAATGTTATGAGATAACGTTAAAAATAGTGTAAATTTAACGTTCATTTCATGTCACCGTGGCTTTTGAAAGAATGTCACGTGATGTTTGTTTTACTTTATATAGTAATTAAAAGTTCATTTTATTTTAAAAGTATATAATAAATTTCATGTAAAAAAAATAATATTTAAATTCACTTGAACAAATATAATGAATTTCACATGAAAATTAAAATAATATTTTCAGTTGATTTTGCTTGAAAATTTAAAATCAATACTTGACCATTTAAAATTATTTCGCGTAAAAAGGTTTTAATTTTTTCACTAGAAATTTTAAAATTTCACTTAATTTAAAATTCATTTCACTTGAACAGTTTTAACTTTTACGTAACTCGGCTTGTTTATTTGATAACACTTTTGCCACTATACTATACCTACTCTCAATACACTTCGATCAAAAAGAAATAAAGAATCTATAATTGTCTGGACGTACATTGATCACTGTATAATTACAAATGGTAAGTATCAACATTAATGATCGTTTATACAATACACTTCCTCACCTGTCTGACAGGTAGTCAATCACACAATTAACTTGTAATCAACAGGTGAATAGATAAGGGGATACGTCTAAAAACAATAAAATCCAGTTCGTCTACATCAAATAAGAAAATATCATCCCTGCTCTTGTTTGTCGTGACGACATCTTTAGAGTGTTTGACCTCAGGGACATGAGTCCCTGCTCTTGTTTGTCGTGACGACACCTTCAGAGTGTTTGACCTCAGGGACATGAGAACCAATTGGGTGGCCAGGTGGTGTAGTGGAAAGCGCAATTGCCTTTCACCAAGGCGGCCGGGGTTCGATTCCCCGATCGGACGTGAAAAGGGAATAGGTATGAGGTCACCTGCCCGGCCACGTGGGTTTTCTCCGGGTACTCAGGTTTTCTCCCAAAATAAGACCCCACGCGCGCTAACATCTGGGCCAACAAGCATGATTAATATAAGTTGAAATAACTTGTTACGTAATTGCTGTAAAATGAATAAAGTATATATATAACCAATTGTCTGGACCTTTTTCTGATGTATAATCACTCGGTACTGTCTCCAGACCTCAACCTCCAACCTCCCAAACCCCATAACCGAAACCTCTCTCCATAACCCCTGGATACCCGGGAAAACGCCGGTGAATAGAAAGGGAAGGTATATTAGCATGAAAGGGTATTGGAGGAACGGTACTTTAGTGGTAGGACCCCGGGCTCGTGGCCGCAGGGTTGTGGGTTCGAGTCACGTCACGGCGCTGTGTTGAATCTTTGAGCAAGATACTTTACTCCGCTTGTTCCAATCTACTCAGCTGTAAATGAGTACATTGTTGGGTAGTGCTAGACTTGTTGAATGCTAGCTGTGAGCGCCAAAATGGCAGCACCGATTTTACATGCTCCCCAGGGAGTTGAGAAAGATGTTGGCTGGTAGCAAAGGCCCTTTAACCACGGATAATGATTTGTGAACCTCTTTGAGACGACCTAAGAACTAGGTTGTGATACACCTCGAATTATTATTATTACTAAAAGAAAATATAAAAACTTTTGAAGTGAATGTCTATTGCGAAAAGAGTATCCGTTTATCATTCCTAAATAATATATTCAAAATTGTAAGAGAATTTCTGTTCCATGTGAAATAAATGATTTAAAAAGAAAAATTGTTAACTTTTTTTGGACGATCTTTTTTTTAATCATGGCTAACAAATGAAAGTGGCTTGTCAATCAAAAATGTGATAAGTCATTTTTATTTTGACTGATCTAGACATCTCAAGTTTGACAAAGTCACAGTGACATTAGATAAAACATCTACACTGGACTTCTAACACAGGTCTAATAAACACACCGTCACCTCGCAACAAGAAAACATGTCTTAATCCGGAAATTGGTTTCCTTGACAATAAGGTGGGACTCGAGGAAATGACAGTGACTTGTCTGGGGATCAAGTCAGAGGATACTGGAAATACATAATGTAGTTTCCACCAGCCATCGGACTTCTCTGGTCTGATCATGTGGTGAAGGTAATTCAATCAAATATTAAATGACACTAGAGTTGTGTTTCGTCAGGATATACTCGGAGTAACACATCCAAAAATATGAAATACATGAATATATATCGAATGGTAACGTCATCAGAAATCAAGAGTCTGACTCTATATCGATGATAAGACCAAAAGGTACTCCGAGTAGCGTGACTAGATACAAAATATATATGATCCAGTAATAGAGCCAAAGGGTATTCCGAATAGTGACCCTAGATTCCAAATAATTATGACCCTATGATAGGGTCATAGGGTATCCGAGGAGCAATACTAGTGCCAAATATAACTGATCAAGAGATAGATACCAAATAAATATGATCCGGTAATAGGTCTAGAGGGTACTCCGAGTAGCGATATTAGAAACCAAATATACATGACCCTACGAAAGGGTCAGCGGGTACTATGAGAAGCGACACAAGATACCAAATATATTTGATCCAATGGTAGGGTCAAAGGTTACTCCAAGTAAACTACACTGGATACCAAATACCTCCGATCCGGTGATAGAGTCAGAGGGTACTCCGAGTAGCTATAATACGTTTGAAGACAATACGTAGAACGCCCTGGTAGTGTGGTCTGATGTACAGACATCCCTTAGGCCTTTCAGCAAGGGTACAGTGTAGGTATAATATACCCAGAGTAAGTACCGTCATCGGTGAACACGAGATCTCTCCATTAAAAGTTGAGATTAAAATGGCTACCCCAAAAAACTGCATCACAAGATTTCCTGATTGTGGTCATAATCTTGCATGAATTATTCTAATGGAGAAACCAACTTGAACATTTGTCATCTTATAGATGTAAATGTAAGCCATTTAAACATTTTCATCAAATACCCTCTAAATCAAAGATTAATTATATACTTTGGAATTACTAATTAATTCAGAATAATTAATAGCACAATTACTGTATTAGAGAAATTGTAACATAGATATTAGTTTCAAATTAGAAAAATAAATTGTTGATTCCCACATGTTGAAGCTAACAATTCTTTCAAGAATGCTAGCACAGGTAAGCAATCTTTGCCTGGGGTATTTGTTATTAGTTTTCCTTTTGAGAGAAATGTTTTAAAAGGTCAAAGAGGGAAGCTTGTTTACATAATCAATTGCATTTTTACGATCAGATAAAAACGAAAAAACTTTAGGATGAATAATGCTTTGAATTAAAAGGAATTCTTAACTTTTAAAAAACCTGTTTCAAATGAATGACATGTCATTTTTGAAATTAAATAAAAAACAAACCAAAATGTCGCAGGTGCGGTGCGTGAGGTAACATCGGTATATCTACTCCAGACATTGACAGAAGTACTTGTTTGTTTGTTGTTGTTTTTTTATCAGAAAATATGTCATGTTGATCTGAGACAGAATTAAAAATACATGTATTTATTTTATTGAAGTTGCATGTTTATATAACGCTTGACTGACCAAATGAAGAAACGAAACGAAAACACATTACGCCGGACTAAGATAACAGAGGGTACAGACATCTAGATAGTGTTAGAATGACTGCATAAATAATTAAAAAGGGACCTGTTTTTGTACAACTTCGGGTCATCGGTCTAAAACACAGGGACCTGAGAAATGGGGTTCAGTCGATATATGTGGACCTATCATGTTGTTTAGAGAGTAACGTTGAAGGGTGTAAGGGCTTACTCCACCCCAGCCCACCCCCAAGCCATACATCCCCGTGTCCCCACCTACTCACCCTCACCCCCAAGCCATACCTCCCCGTGTCCCCACCTACCCACCCTCACCCCCAAGCCACACATCCCCGTGTCCCCACCTACCCACCCTCACCCCCAATGGTACCGGTACTCTACCAACAGTTTAATGTAATTTGTTATTTTACCGAAAACTATGCCACCCTAATCATAATATATAGTAATCATTTGAATTGGTGATATTTTACATTTTCCTTATTAAAAAATCAAAACTTATACAAGTAGGTTATTGAGTTCAACCTAATGTGAATTCGATAAATCTCATCTGCTTTGCGGTTTAAGCTTTAAAAAACAAGTTGACTGAATATATAAACGAAGCTTAATACGTGACCTCACATAGGGAACTATACATCAAATTATAAAAATAGACTTTTCAAAATTCCTTTCACCTACCGACAATAAAATGTTTATTATGAAATAAACACAAGGAATGTGAACTTTCTTTCGCCTATATATATTTATAATTTGATTTTAAAATATCTTAAACGATAATGGTTGATGCTGAAATGTACATAATTTACGAATATGTGGATACTTTGTCTATTTCATATCGTTACCACGTAGTTCAGCTTCCCATTTCAAGATGATGGAAATCGATAAAATATAGAATTATATGGTTAAGCTAACTAGACTCTAATAATCGCGTCTCTCGGTTCGAATCTTCCTCACAAAGAGCTTCGGTAATTCATTTGTATTGGTAAAAGTTTAACGTCAGCTAATTTCTTATCAAAATAACTATAAATGGTCATATATTGATGCATTCTCCCTTTAAAACGGAGTGATTAACTTACTGATTTTGTTTTTATAACCCTGAGTTCTACCTGATATGGGTTTAGTGATATTTGTAAAAGCCACTTCACGAACGTACATCAGAACTTAGAGTGCTGTAAAACTATTATTGACAAAACGTACATTCTGGTGTGACGTACTAAGGAACAATAACCAGTTGTTGTGAACCATGATTCATTCGTAAGATTTGCAGGTATGGTATAATGTCCATTAGGTACATTAAAACAGAAACACTGCTCTATAGCTTGGCCACGAACACACAGACATAACAAAGGGGTATCTTTTCATGATCTCTTCATCCCTTCAGGTCGGGGATCGAGAAAAGAGTACACCTGCTGTTACCATCTGCATGTATCGTAAGAGGCGACTAATGTTGGAACCCCCTGCTATATATTTGGGATTCGCATGTGTGCCCTCTACCTGGGGACACAAAAGCGACCAAAATAAATCCGCTGGACCCATTGCAGTATTGATGATCTTTATTATTCTCTCTACCTCCATCTTTTATTCCCTAGCGCCTTGCTTGGCAATGCCTCACTTTTGGCTTTGATGTTGAATGTTCGCCAAGGTGAGGAAGACAATGGGTTCTGTCTCCTGGCCGGGACACACCAAAGTCCTTAAAATGGTTAGCTGTTATTCCCTGCTTAACGTTTCGCATTTAGGGTAATGGCAACAACTGGTTCACCCGTTGTCAGTTTAATGTGACCGGGCGGGATGCTGCGCTGGGAGCCTTCGGCATGGTATTTCAGTTAGATAGCACTATAAAGTAGGCATCAGGTCCGCGCTATCACGAGGAGGCAAGCACACCAACTTACCCTGTCTCTTGCATACACACACACCAGCACGCATACACTACACACATGGAGGCATGTCCTTAAATGACCTTAGCTGTAAATAGGAAGTTGAACAAAATAACACCAAACCAAACATGTTATCTGTCTATTTTAAGAATCCCTGTCCCACTGCACTGTGGTTTTACTTATATACAGTAACCTCCCTTTAACTTCCATCCCTGTCCCACTGCACTATGGTTTTACCTATACATAGTTACCTCCCCTTTAACTTCCATCCCTGTCCCACTGCACTGTGGTTTTACCTATATATAGTTACCTCCCTTTAACTTCCATCCCTGTCCCACTGCACTATGGTTTTACCTATACATAGTTACGTCCCTTTAAGTTTCGTTAGTATATAACTGTGGTTTTACCTATATATAGTTAGCTCCCTTAAAGTTTCGTTAGTATATAACTGTGGTTTTACCTATATATAGTTACCTCCCTTTAAGTTTCGTTAGTATATAACTGTGGTTTTACCTATATATAGTTACCTCCCTTTAAGTTTCGTTAGTATATAACTATGGTGCAGTTTGGCCAGGACGCTGTCTATTAGGGCTGTCACAATATATCGGAAAACCGGTTTATCGCAATACACAGGTATGTCGTATCGCAATACAAAGGTCAAATATCGCTGTATTGTAATATTTTTCAAAAACTTATTTTAATGGATCTGCTTGGTGTTTTTAACTTTGCAAAAAAAATACATATTCTAAAAGATATGCCAATAATCATAAATCAGGCTATTAGTTTTGGCGGGAATCAGTAAAAAATCATAAATGGTTATTGGTTTGACAAAAATCTTTAATCTGTGTGATCCATAATATATATGATTAACTCATCCAGTCCTGAAGACACATTTGAACTCTTCCAATTCAATGGTTGGAATAGGTCATTATGAAATTTCAGGGGTGAATGAGGTAAGTTCGATAACATTCTGACAACAGTTTCTTTTAAAATTAAGCACCTTTTTGCTATACCAATATATCGCGATACGTATCGCAATATGTTCACTTACTGTAGGCATATTGTGACACCCCTAATACTTATTGTCTATTTATGTGAGAGAAATTCGGTATTCGAGAAATCAAAGATTGTTCAGCCAGAGCTTGACATGTTCATAGCCGCATGTGGTCCATTTTACTCATTCACCCCTGAAGACACATTTGAACTCATCCAATTCAAAGGGTGGAATAGTTCATTTTGAAATTTTCAGGGGTTAATGAGTTAAAAGTGTCACTTGTTCTATATTTGGGGACGTAATTAGACGGAACGTATCGCTTTAAACCTGCCACTTTAGATAAGCAGACCGTGACCCTTTAAACAGTTTCCATAAAAAAACCTTCACTAAATCAGACGTAATTGAAGGCTTTAAGGAGATTGTATTATATAAAGTCGCTGAGGGCGCGAGGTTGTTGCGGACATTCAGTTCACAATTCTCTGATACGCATATAATACTTCGAAATAGAACGAAAATTTCAGTCACTAAAACTTTTATCTCATCAATCGATTATTTTTGGGACAGATGTCGTTATAACGGAATATTTTATTTTGTTAAGATATTAGCTTGTTCAAACAGCTAAACACCTATGCGTAACTCGTTATAGCAACTTAGTATTTCGTAATAACGACTTCGTATCTCGTTATAAAGACTAAGTATCTCGTTATAACGACTATGTATCTCGTTATAACGACTAAGTATCTCGTTATAACAAGTAAGTATTTCGTTGTAACGATTAAGTATCTCGTTATAACGACTTAGTTTATCGTTATAACGAGTTAGTATCTCGTTATAACGAGAAAGTATCTCGTTATGACGACTTCGTATCTCGTTATATCGAATAAGTATTTCGTTATAACGACTTCGTATCTCGTTATATCGACTAAGTATTTCATTATAACGACTTAGTATCTCGACTTAATGACCAAGTGTCTACAATGAACGACTTAGTATTTCGTTTTACTGACTTATTCTATGTTAATATTTGTGCCGCGATATAATTACTTTGAATATCGTTTACACGACATAGTGTCTCTTTATATCGAACTAGAATCTCTAGTTAACGACTTTGTGCCTCGTTATAACGACCTAGAATCTCTAGTTAACGACTTTTTGCCTCGTTATAACGACCTAGAATCTCTAGTTAACGACTTTGTGCCTCGTTAAAACGATTAATTATCTCGATTTCACGCGTTATAACGAGGTACCAAGTCGTTATAATGAGACAAAATACTAGAACATGTTTGTGTACATCCACACATTTTACAAAGAACAACATGACAGAAATAAAGAAGCGGTCAACGTTAACAAAAGCCACGGTTCACCTCCTAGTGGTTTGGTGTCACCTCCTAGCGGTTCACCTCCTAGCGGTTTGGTTTCACCTCCTAGCGGTTCACCTCCTAGTGGTTTGGTTTCACCTCCTAGCGGTTTGGTTTCACCTCCTAGCGGTTTGGGTTCACCTCCTAGCGGTTTGGTTTCACCTCCAAGCGGTTCACCTCCTAGCGGTTTGGTTTCACCTCCTAGCGGTTCACCTCCTAGCGGTTTGGTTTCACCTCCTAGCTGTTCACCTCCTAGTGGTTTGGTTTCCCCTCCTAGCGGTTTGGTTTCCCCTCCTAGCGGTTTGGTGTCACCTCCTAGCGGCTCACCTCCTAGCGGTTTGGTTTCACCTCCTAGCTGTTTGGTTTCACCTCCTAGCGGTTCGCCTCCTAGCGGTTTGGTGTCACCTCCTAGCGGCTCACCTCCTAGCGGTTTGGTTTCACCTCCTAGCGTTTTGGTTTCACCTCCTAGCGGTTTGCGTTCACCTCCTAGCGGTTTGGTTTCGCCTCCTAGCGGTTTGGTTTCACCTCCTAGCTGTTTGGTTTCACCTCCTAGCGGTTCTCCTCCTAGCGATTCACCTCCTAGCGGTTTGGTTTCACCTCCTAGCGGTTCACCTCCTAGCGGTTTGGCGTTTAAACAGACGTTTTCATATATTGATGATGATATATAGTTATATGAGGATTCAATATGTTAAATATTTGATTCTAAATAGCCCAATTTGACATAATTAGACCAAGGTCGTTGACCGTATTCCCAGACATATCGTACGCTGTAACCCTCAATATACCTACGCGGATAGTGTAACCCTCTGTATACCCACGCGGATAGTGTAACGCAAATTTATGAACACGTCACCCCGCGTCATAAAGAATATTTTGATAATACCAGAAAATGTTCACGAGTATAAACACAGTGTATGCTTGAGAATTCTTTTCATACTGAACTCATACAATTTTAAGGTGATTGAATTTTAAGTGAGTAAACATCCCCAATTTTACGTATATAGTGGTGTGAATCATTTCCTTAGGTTTATCTAAAGGATGGACCGGTGTATAGCAATGTATTGAAATCATTTGAAGCACAACATCTCACGGCGTGAATTTATACAATCCTTTCTAATAAGCGCCTCGTGTAGCCGTGCTTATTGTGAACAGTGGAACGTGTGTAGTGTAAACGGCATTAGTCCGGCAATATCGAATTCTCTCTGGGCTAACACAGACACCCCCACCCCCTAACCAGTCCCCGTCCCCCTGGCCCCTCCCTCACTAAATGTATACGTATACACAACATTCATTTCCAGTACATATCTATACATGTATCCATCGTTCATCCATTTGTGTCATTTACTCATTTATTCCTATCAAAAATAATTCGCTTACTCATTTAAGTAATTCATTCATCCAATCATTCCAATTGTTTTTATGCAAGTATTTAATCACCCATTCATTCATCTCTATATTCTTTTATTCATTCATTCAGTCAGTCATTCAATTATTCGTTCGTTCATTCAGTCATTCCAATTGTTTCTTTATTTAAAAATTAATTACCAATTCATTCATCCATCCCTACATTCATCATTCATCCCTATATTCATTCATTCATCCCTATATTCATCATTCATCCCTATATACATTCATCTCTATAATCTTTTATTCATTCAGTCATTCATCCATATATTTATCATTCATCCCTATATTCATTCATTCATTCCAATTGTTTTAGTCCAATATTTATTATCCATTCATTCTTTTATTCCAAATGTGTCTGTATTCACGAATTTATAATCTATCCATTCAACCATTCCGATTATTTCTTTATTCACATATTTGTCCCCATTCACTCCATCATAACGCCTAGCAAGTTGTTTCCTAACTTTCTCCTACTGATGATGGCTAGTTACCGGATGTCAGGACTGATACGTAATCCTCGGAGGCTAATCTGCAGACACCTGACCGAGGTCTACCTAAGTCGTCATCTTACATACCGGTGTACACGTAATTTGATACCCTGGTTGTCGGGTACAATTAACAGAGGTAACACCGCCTTTCATGGTTCACGACCCTGAATACAAAAGTACAAGATTTAAAAACAACTTATTTTCACATTTATGCCCCCGAATGACGTAACAATGTCTCTGTGTGACCCCTGGCTTACCGTCTAAACGTCATGTTAACATACTTGATATACAATACCGTGAAGTTTTGACATTTTCGATAGAATCTTCTCGGATTACTTATCCACTTTTAACGAGTGTCGACAAAGAAGGGGGGCGTGTTATCGTAGCTTTCGATCTTAGATTTTATCGGTAAACAAAATGTTTATGTCAAAGAAACGCGTTTCTATGAATGACAGAATCATAAAAGATACTTGTGTATGGACGAGTTGAGAATGTTTGGCTTAAAAACGCTATTTCGACAGTAACATTGGAACTCTGCGGGGTTTTTTTTGTTGTTGTTGTTTTTTGCTTTCTGTTTTTTAACAAAGTTTATCTGCACGTGACCTGTAGCTATGCTGTCTGCTCGGTTTCTTTTATTTCTTGAAGAACAGTTGTTTGCATTACTGTAACAATAATGAAAGTCAGTTCTGAAACAGAAAATTCCACTGAGTTGTGAAATAAAAACCTTTGCACAATGGGTTTCCTTCTTTTGTGGTTTTTTTTTTACAGAACTTAAACCTCTTTGCAGCTATAGCTGTTTGAATCGATACAGTCTTAATCCTTTCAAAATTTATCGGTTTTGAACAAAACCGATCCAAACACGATGGTGAGCATATGTGTATCTCAAGATTTTGGAAAACTACTATTTGTATTGGCCTTGCTCAAGCCCGGGATTTCTCGAGTGGGTGACGGGGAAGGAGACGTTCATTCCAATATTTGTGATTCTACCACTTACGGCATGTTTTCATTTCTGTTGATTTAATAAACATATTTGTGATTTGATTAATTTTCTCTCTTCTTTTGGGGGAAGAACTTTTTTTTTTTGCTTTTAGCTGGTATTCCCATCGTTCCATCAGGGGTTTATAAATAACAATAACATTACTGTCTTGTTTAAGTTAACAACTAAGAATATGATTAGTTTGAAATAAAATTATTATTAATAAATGATTATTAATTGTTCAAAAAATACAAAATTTAAAAATACTCCGACTCGAACGCTACAACAGAAACGTCATTGATCAATCGAGTATAGTAACAAATGACCTCGAACCTCACAGAAAACATCCATGAGAGGTGCCACATGTGGACCCAGGAACGATCTCAGATATTCATTGTGTTTCCACCGTTTTATTGTGTAATGATTGATGGGTTTTTCTCGTATTTTGGATTTTTATTTGGTCTTGCGTGATGACGAGATATGATCCTTCTCAGTCTTGATGTGCGGTCATATCAGAGGTTGCTTGTTGCTAGTATAGATGTGCGGTCATATCAGACGGTGCTTGTTGCTAGTATAGATGTGCGGTCATATCAGACGGTGCTTGTTGCTAGTATAGATGTGCGGTCATATCAGACAGTGCTTGTTGCTAGTATAGATGTGCGGTCATATCAGACAGTGCTTGTTGCTAGTATAGATGAAAAAACGTTTCGCCTGAATTTGTCCGAAGAATTTCCTGCCAGTATATCTTCCCTATTTATATGTCTTGTCTTAACCAGATGTATTACAATTATTCGCAGTAATCCATCAGGTATTTAGACATGCATGGCCAGTAATTGGCAGGTATAAAGATAAAAACAAAACCAGTGATCCGGAACTGGGACTTATTTCTATTGCGGATTACTTTACAATTTAGCTTCAGGGTGGTTATAGGCCCGTGTAGGAAATTCTGTAAGAATGACAGGAGATTGAAAACAAACAATGGGGCGGTCAAACCCATCACACGCTCCTGACAGCTTGGACAACACGCGATAACGGACAATCGTCTGCCGTGATGTCCAAAGCTCTGTTAGCATAACGAATCAAAATATAAAACGTTTTAGAGAGAATGATCAGATAAGGAAATTGTATTGATTAGTGTGTATACATTTTATTGATTAGTGTGTATACATTGTATTGATTAGTGTGAATACATTGTATTGATTAGTGTGTATACATTGTATTGATTAGTGTGTATACATTGTATTGACTGTATAAATGGTATAATGTATGTACTGTACAGCGTTTTAGAGTGGCTTAATCTAGATATACGGTGCTAAATCAAATGTTGTAAATTATGTTTATAATATTTGTATTGCATCCTTAATATTGGACTTTTCTCATGCCAGCAGCGGGACAGGGATCCTTAAAAAACTTAATGCAACCTATTCATATGTGTTTCTTTTTCTTGTATCATGTTACACTATCGCCTGCTAGAGAAATGACCAGCGAATGCGATGTCTAAATGAAAAAGTCGATCAAATAAATTCCAAATAAATAAAAAAAAAAATGAAGAAAATATTTTTTTACAATGATTTATTCTGCTGGATTGTAAATCCTTAAGACAGAAATAAACACCAATAAAAACAAAACGATACCAAGAAACATTAATGTCGTTAAACATGTTATTATAAAATTTGAAATATGTTTACATACGAAGGTCAAACGTCATCTAAGTTCCTTTTTTCTGAGATATTCAATAGATGTTCAGACACGTTTTAGCATTAGTACCCCCCCCCCCCCCTAACTCCCTCCCCGGCCCTCCAAACTCAACCAAACTTAGTACCCCTAAACAAATAGAACAGCATATCAAATACTACTAAAATTGAGGTAATCATTTCATATCTGTTTATTTACCTTAAATCTGTATTGTGCCTGAAGTGACGTAGATTGGTTTAAACATACTTTTTATCAACCAAACATCAACAACTCTGTAGTTGATTTCGCTACCCGTCCAGGTCAGATAGCTACCCGTCCAGGTCAGATATCTACCCGTCCAGGTCAGATAGCTACCCGTCCAGGTCAGATCGCTACCCGTCCAGGTCAGATAGCTACCCGTCCAGGTCAGA